>NW_015420355.1:0-1455 GCF_001527695.2 Protobothrops mucrosquamatus | reverse complement strand
TGGTGACATGATCAAAATTTAGATGCTTGGCAACTGGTTCATACATATGACTGTTGCTGTGTCCCAAGGTCATGTGATCACCTTTTGCAATCTTCTAATAAGGAAAGTCAGTGTGGAAGCCAGATTCACTTAACGTCCATGTAACCAACTGGATAACACACAATATAATTTTGCTAGTTTCTTAGTTTCCTCTCAATACACTCTGCTAAAACAACAGCTTAATAAAGGTGGGACAGAGGTATAGCCATTAGCACTTCATTAATTTATCTCAACATGACCTCTTAGATTTTCCTTTTTATTATGCCTTTCTCTGTTTTGTAGGATATTACGATAAAAGAGTAGCCACTCAATCGTCATATGCGCTGGACTTAGCAAATGAATGTACTTTTTTGAGAAGAATCGTGGAAATGGCAAGTAGCATATTTTCCATAATTGGTTAGTGACAGACCTATTGCACTCTGGCTCTTGTTGTTGTTGTCACATGGCAATAGCATCGGGGATTGCACTGATTGAAATAACAGGTCTGGTGTCTCTTAAAAATCTAACGTCTCTTCTGCATTTATGCATTCTCTGCCCCTTCAGCCTCCTGATAAAGGTGGATTCGTTCTTCCGTTATTGTACTTCATTTTGACAACCCATCCTTACAATACAATATTTGAGTAGCTCGCTTATTGTGGTCAGCAGACTAGAGGAGTGCTTGAATGGCATTTGAGATGTGGGAAACTTGGAAAATGCTGATAAGTTGCGAGTTACAGTATCTCTAGATAATGAATAAAACTTTCTTTATATATATAGGTACCCATTTGCAATATGACTTTTGGCAGTAAACAATAATTAAAATTAATCATTGAAATATTGTCGGCATCATCAATGACCAAAAGATGCATCACACCAGAGGCAACTGAAATGACTACATTCACAACCCCCTGAAAAGCATCCTGGCCCAAGAGAGCTTTTAATCATTTATGGTGGACATGTGATAAAGTAAAGAGATATTGGAGTAGGATTTAGATTCTAATACAGAAAATTCTGAAAGTAAATATAAAGGTAAAACCAGAAACCTTTCTTTTTGGTTTAATGGAAAAAAGACTTGGACAAAATGATGGAACTTCAATGTTATATATGCTGACTGCAGCAAGGCTAGTTTATGCACAAACACGGAAGGACATTTCGATCTCCACAATGGCGGAATGGCTGCAAAAGGTGATGGAGTTAGCAGAGATGGCTAAATTGACTCCTTTGATGAAAGAAAAAGACATAAGTACTTTTGTTTCTATTTGGAAACCCTTTCTGGATTTCTGCACTTCTAGGTGGCTGGGCTAGAAGATCTCCAAGGTCCCTTCCAACTCTGGAATTCAGCTTCTAAGTGGCTTTTATGACCTCCGATAAATGTCTTTTTGGGGTTTTATCTTCCAGCCTATTATTAAATGGTAAATATAGAATCTTTCTTCTGTA
>NW_015420354.1:0-1455 GCF_001527695.2 Protobothrops mucrosquamatus | reverse complement strand
TGGAAGCAAAAGGTCTGGTGGAGCCCTTGGCACTCTCTCAGTTGGGTTGCTTTCTTGCAGACCTCTCATTACCCAACTAGGTAACATCATCAGTGATCTTCCTTCCTTCCTTCCTTCCTTCCTTCCTTCCTTCCTTCCTTCCTTCCTTCCTTCCTTCCTTCCTTCCTCCCTCCCTCCCTCCCTCCTTTCCTTCCTTCCTTCCTTCCTTCCTTCCTTCCTTCCTTCTTTCCCGTATTCTGCTACAATATTCTCTAAAAGCTCTCCTTAGCTCTTAAACCCTAGTTAAGAATTCCGGATGGCAACGGACCATTGGCTCGCCTTTTAAAACCGAAAAGCGAGATCTAAAAGCCTTGAACTAAATAAAAGTTTTTAGCCTTTCAAAAATAATGGAGATTTTTTTCCCCCCTGCAATTGGGCTGGATGAAAACGAGGGCCCGTGAGAACAGAACAGAATAATAGAGCTGGAAGGGACCTTGGAGGGTCTCTAGCCCAACCCCCTGCTCACACAAGGGTCCTTATTCCATTCCAGACAAATGGCTGTCCAGTCTCTTCTTAAAAACTTCCAGCATTGGAGCACCTACAGCTTCTGGAGGCAAGGAGTTCCACTGGTTAGTTGTTCTCACTGTCATGAAATTTCTCCTTAGTTCTAGGTTGCTTCTCTCCTTGATCAGTTTCCATCTGTTGCTTCTTGTCTTGCCTTCAGGCACTTTGGAAAATAGCTTGACTCCCTCTTCTTTGGGGCAGCCCCTGAGATGTTGGAAGACTTCTATCATGTCCCCCCTCGTCCTTCTCTTTGTTAAACTAGACATACCCAATTCCAGCAGCCGTTCTTCCTATGTCTCAGCCTCATCTGAGAAGCTAGGCCACTGGTGGCGAACCTATGGCACGGGTGCCAGAGGCGGCACTCAGAGCCTTCTCTGTGGGCACGTGCGCCATCGCCCAAGTCCTAGGCCTTCAGCTGGGTTTTATAAAACCTTTTCGCTTTAGGCCTCCGCCGCCGTGTGCAAAAAAAAAAAAAGGTTCAATAAATCAATCAATTTCAACTTCTCGCGGGAAAAAAAAAGATCTTGCAAAGTTGGAATTGATTGATTGAACTTTTTAGTCCCACCCAGTCTGCCGTTACCACCGCAGCCACACCCACCCAATGGGCCACACCCACCCGGCACTCGACGATGCATAAGTGGGATTTGGGTTGCAGTTTGGGCACTCAGTCTCTAAAAGGTTCGCCATCACTGAGCTAGGCTAACCTAAAACACCTCCCAATTCTGAGTTTGGAAACATTTTTAAGGCCGACAGTCCCGCAAGGCTGCCGTATCCAGGCAAGGAAGGACTAAGTTGGGCAGAAGGAAAAAAATGCAGCAGGCACAAAGGGGCAGACACAAGCTTGCCCGTCATTTCTATTGATGCAACCGGTTAGTTCCATTCCAAGGTTATTTCCATTTTCCTTTGTTTGTT
>NW_015420353.1:0-1455 GCF_001527695.2 Protobothrops mucrosquamatus | reverse complement strand
CTCTCTCTCTCTCTCTCTCTCTCTCTCTCTCTGTCTCTCTCTCTCTCTCTCTTCATCTGTCTCTTTCTCTCTCTCCATCTCTCTGTCTTGGTGTGTGTGTGTCTCTCTCTCTCTCCCTCTCTCTCTCTCTCTCTTCATCTGTCTTTCTCTCTCTCAATCTCTCTGTCTTGCTCTCTCTCGCTCGCTCGCTCTCTGTCTCTCTCTCTCTCCAGATATAGATATAGATATAGATATAGATATAGATATAGATATAGATATAGATATAGATATAGATATAGATATAGATATATAGATATAACTTTTATTTATTTTTTTAATTCTAATGTTTTAACTCTGAACGTTTTCATTTTTCTATATAGCATTTCATAATTTGATGTTCCATTATGCACTGCCTAGAGCCTCTTTAAGGGGGATGGGAAGTTTGAAAATGTGAAATATAAATAAATAAATAAATAAATAAGGAACGAGGGAAGGAAGGAAGGAAGGAAGGAAGGAAGGAAGGAAGGAAGGAAAGAAAGAAAGAAAGAAAGAAAGAGGAAGGAAGGAAGGAAGGAAGGGGGAAGGAAGGAAGGAAGGAAAGAAAGAAAGAAAGAAAGAAAGAAAGAGGAAGGAAGGAAGGAGGAAGGAAGAAAGAAAGGAAGGAAGGAAAGAAAGAAAGAAAGAAAGAAAGAAAGAGGAAGGAAGGAAGGAAGGAAGGAAGGAAGGAAGGAAGGAAGGAAGGAAAAATTGTATAACTTAATTTTTTTTAAAAATCTAAAATTTTAACTCTGAACGTTTTCATTTTTCTATATCCCATTCTACAGTTTGATGTTCCGTTGTGCACTGAGGGGGATGGGCGGTTCGAAAATGTGAAACATTAAATAGGAAGGAAGGAAGGAAGGAAGGAGAAAAATGAAAGAAAAAGAGAAAAAGAAAGAGAGGGAAGGAGAAGAAAGGAAAAAAAGAAGGAAAGAAAGAAAGAAAGCAGAAGAAATGCTAGCAGCATATCCGCCACTGCGGATAACAGCCTTAGAGATGGATGTTGCACTTTCCCTAAATAATGGGAAGGGATTCCACCAGGATCCCAAACCGATGGGGATTTTTCAATAGTACCCTATTGCCTCCCCCCCCCCATATATGCCATTTTCCCACATCACACAAGTACACGCCCGCAGGCACGCAGGCACACTCATTTATCACTTATTCCATATTTTTTTTCACTGCCGCTCCCCTCCCCTCTAAAGCCACCGGCCGGCTTCCCGGGTGACCAAAAGAACAAGTCGAAAAAGAATTTAAAATATTAAAACGATCCAAGGCCAAAAAAAACCCCACCAAACTTTTAGATATACCCATCTACCTACAGAAGCGGCGCTTTCTCGCTATCTGTCAAATTGCCTTCTCAACACACACACAGCCCCCGGGGGGGGGGAGAGAGAGGGGGGGATGCTGGCTTCCCCACGTTTAGTGGGACCCCGG
>NW_015420352.1:0-1455 GCF_001527695.2 Protobothrops mucrosquamatus | reverse complement strand
TCCTGATGCCGGGGTCAGGGATTTTTCTGCTCTGGAGGTGAAAATTTTTTTTTCACCCAAATGTAAAAATGAACGTCAGAATGGGATTCGGGGTTAAATTTCATGCTTAAAAATGGTGCTTTTAGTAGTTTTTAAAAATTGAGGCATTTAGGTATCCGAGGAAGGAAATTCCTGATCAGGTATTTTTGTGCTCCGAAAGCGAATTTTTTTTGGGGACCGAGGTGAAATTTTTTTTGACCCAAATGTAAAAACGAACGTCAGAATGGGATTCGGGGTTAAATTTCATGCTTAAAAATGGTTCTTTTTGTAGTTTTTAAAAATTGAGCCGTTTTGGTGTTCGGGGAAGGAAATTCCTGATGCCGGGGTCAGAGATTTTTGTGCTCCAGAGGTGAAAAATTTTTTTACACCCAAATGTAAAAATGAACATCAGAATGGCATTTGGGGTTAAATTTCATGCTTAAAAATGGTGCTATTGGTAGTTTTTAAAAATTGTGCCATTTTGTTGTACAGGGAAGGAAATTTCTGATGCCGGGGTCAGGGAATTTTGTGCTCCAGAGGTGAAATTTTTTTTTGACCCAAATGTAAAAATGAACATCAGAATGGAATTCGGGGTTAAATTTAATGCTTAAAAATGGTGCTATTGGTAGTTTTTAAAAATTGAGCCGTTTTGGTGTCCGGGGAAGGAAATTCCTGATGCCGGGGTCAGGGATTTTTCTGCTCCGGAGGTGAAAATATTTTTTGACCCAAATGTAAAAACGGATGTCAGAATTGGATTCGGGGTTAAATTTCATGCTTAAAAATTTTAAAAAATTGTGCCGTTTTGGTGTCCGTGGAAGGAAATTCCTGATGCCGGGGTCAGGGATTTTTGTGTTCTGGGGGGGGAAATATTTTTTTTGACCCAAATGTAAAAACGGATGTCAGAATGGGATTCAGGGTTAAATTTCATGCTTAAAATTGGTGCTTTTCGTAGTTTTTAAAAATTGAGCCGTTTTGGTGTCTGGGGAAGGAAATTCCTGATACCGGGGTCAGGGATTTTTGTGCTCCAGAGGTGAAAAAAATTTTTTCACCCAAATGTAAAAACGAACATCAGAATGGGATTCGGGGTTAAATTTCATGCTTAAAAATGGTGATTTTTGTAGTTTTTAAAAATTGAGCCGTTTTGGTGACCGGGGAATGAAATTCCTGATGCCGGGGTCACGGATTTTTGTGCTCCGGAAGTGGAAAAAAAAGTTTTAAAAATTGAGCCATTTTGGTGTCCGGTGAAGGAAATTTCTGATGCCGGGGTCAAGGATTTTTGTGCTCCAGAGGTGAAAATTTTTTTTGACCCTAATGTAAAAACGAACGTCAGAATGGGATTCGGGGTTAAATTTCATGCTTAAAAATGGTGCTATTGGTAGTTTTTAAAAATTGTGCCATTTTGGTGTCCGGGGAAGGAAATTTCTGATGCCGGGGTCA
>NW_015420351.1:0-1455 GCF_001527695.2 Protobothrops mucrosquamatus | reverse complement strand
TTCTGTTGCTATGACTGCCTTCCTTGTGCAGAAGGAAAGATTTCCACACAAGAGGGTAAGATATACATCAACAGAATTTGTTGATCGAATAGGGAGTAGTGTGTATTATTCAAGATTCTTATATTATTCATTTTATTCATTATTCTGTGTATTATTCATTTTACTTGAAAGGTAAGATTTTCAAACCTCACAATATCATGCAGCTGAAGTTCTAATTCAGCTTACCAGGGATCAGAGTTGGAGATGCAGAAGAAAATCTTTTTTCCTATCCATTCAAACACAAAAACACTCGGTTATATAATTTTACTTTCAGTTGTAGCAATACAAACAATATATTATGTTCTTTTTTTCAGATGCAGATGACTGTGTCCCATGTCCAGGAGAGCAATATACAAATTTATATCAAAATGTATGCATTGACAAAGAGATCACCTTCTTGTCTTACCAAGAACCTTTAGGAATTATGTCTTTGGTGTTTGCATTCTCCTTTGCTTTCATGAGAGTATTTCTGCTTGTTCTCATCATTAAACATAATGACACACCTATTGTAAAAGTCAACAACCAGAGCCTCTCCTACCTTCTCCTCATCTCTCTTCTCTTCTCCTTCCTTTCTGCTTTCCTCTTCACTGGTCAGCCGACAGTATTGATATGTCTCCTTCAACGAGTTGCTTTTAGCTTCGTATTTTCAGTAGCAATTTCTTGTGTGCTGGCCAAGACTATCATTGTAGTTCTTGGATTCATGGCCACCAAGCCAGGATCTGGAATGAGGAAATGGGTGGGACACAGATTGGCTACTTCTATTATTTTTTCTTGCTCCTTTCTTCAAGCTTTTCTTTGTGCTATTTGGCTGGCAATCTCTGCCCCATTTCCAAATTTTGACATGTATTCCCTGCAGAAAGAAATAATACTGGAATGTAATGAAGGGTCAACCTACATGTTTTACTGTGTCTTGGGCTTCATGAACATTCTTCCCCTAGTCAGTTTCTTGGTGGTCTACCTAGCTAGGAACTTGCCTGACACTTTTAATGAAGCCAAGTTCATCACCTTCAGCATGCTGATCTTCTGCAGTGTGTGGTTGTGGTTGTGGTACTATCTGAGCACCAAGGGCAAACACATGGTAGCTGTGGAAATCTTCTCCATCTTTGGCTTCAGCGCAGGATTACTGACTTGCATTGTTTTTACCCAAATGTTATATTATTCCTTTACAGCCTGAACTGAATAAAAGAGAACAGCTAGTGAGGAGGAAATAATATCTCCAGGTTTTTACTGAGCATCGCTGACAACACCATGCAATAAGCAATATGTTTAAATTTGAAAATAAACTTTATGAAAATATCTCAGTCTTATGGAATTTCTTCCAATTTAGAGACCTTTCAGGATTAAGTGAAATCATATTATATTTTAAACTACTAATGCAAATGTTTGTGCTCTTTGTAAAAAAAAAAAAAAAAAAAA
>NW_015420350.1:0-1455 GCF_001527695.2 Protobothrops mucrosquamatus | reverse complement strand
CGCTCTGTGGGAGCGTACCGGTCTGTGGGAGGGAATCTGTGGCAGAAGGCGGTCTCGGAGGTATCCAGGTCCTATGCCATGGAGCGCTTTAAAGGTGGTAACTAACACCTTAAAGCGTACCCGGAAGGCCACTGGCAACCAGTGCAGCTCGCGCAGCAGCGGCGTTACATGGGAGCGACGCGTCGCTCCCAACACCGCCGCGCGGCCGCATTGATGTTAACAAATTACAGTGTCAAATACAAAGGCATGAGGACAAACATGCCTTCTTGATCATGTGTTCCAGCAATTGATTTGGGGCTCATCCTTCCATTAGGCATGGCCCTCAACCACCCACTTAACAGGCAATGCATCTTTTTATATCAGGCTGAGGATGTTTCCCCAATTGTAATAAGCTGTCAACATTTGGAGGAAATTGGATGGGATTTTTGCCAGGCTGGTCCAATTTATTTTGCTGCCTGAGGTGAAAAGAAAAGTGGCACCTTCCATTTTCATATGGAGAAGCAGCCTGGAGTTACAACTGAATCTTATTTCAGTAGTGGAGCTAGGGCAGCTAACTTTATGAGAATAGGCTCCCTTAATTGCTTAGTGCAGACTAAGTCCAGACACCATTGTATTCATCAATAGAATGGCATTTCTGCTCAGAAGAAATAACTAGCAGGCTGCTTCTGCTGCCTCTCCAGTCAAGAAATCTATTGCTTGAAGCAGTTTCTTCTGCTAATGGTACAGACAGCCTTTTTGTAACAATACTGAAGAAGGAAAAACTTTAAAGATGATTTTTTTTTTTAAAAAAATAACATTAGGGTTGGAGGAGCTTGTATAACTACCTGTCATGTAGTCTTACAAAACATTCTCCATTAAAACTGGATTCCATTACCAAGTCCTTCTTCTACTCTCATTCCTTACACACTAATTTGGTATGATCTTTCATGTGCATACTAAAGCATTTGAAAAATATATAAAAGAATGGGAACAATTAATATAATTTAAAGACGCTGAAGCTGCTCCATGAAGGTCATATTTTGTTAGGAAATTGCAACTTGTCTCTAACTTTTTACCCCATGAATGCTGAAGTTCTGATTACTGCTGACCAACACCACTAGTGTTGGGCTTCAGTGCAGGTAATATCAATTAAACTAATACTATTTTTTCCCCAGGGGTTGTTGTTTTCTTAGTAAAAATGCAAACAATCTGCCCTTAATGGTGTGATTTTATGCATATTTGTCTCAGCAGATAACTTTCCATATGTCAGCACTTAGTAAACTTTATTTCTGAATAAATGAATAAACAGCTATAATACCTCTGTTGGGAAATTTTATGGAGGTGAAATTATAGTGGTGAAATGGCTAGATCTGGGATAATGTATGGAAGGCAAAGGGAATAGCAAACATGGATCACAGCATAGCCTTTCTTAGTGGCCTCCAGGTGCAATGAGACTACAAGTCTCAGAATTTTAAT
>NW_015420349.1:0-1455 GCF_001527695.2 Protobothrops mucrosquamatus | reverse complement strand
CTCCCGGTTGCGGGGAAGGCTGGAGGTGCGCCTTTCTCGGCCAGCCCGGGTAAATTCGGCCGTATTCTTCAATACGGGCCGGCCCCAGCAGTTCCGGCTGGTTGCCGGCAGTTGGCTGTTCCTCCCTGGCCGCCTCAGCCCCCCCGGTTTGTCAGTGAGCGCCCAGCAGAGCGCAGCGTTGCCAGGCCTCCCCCCTTCGGGCGAGGCATCTGGCGTTCCCCCTCGCGCTTGGCTGCGGCGGCCCGGGGTATTCCGTCCCGGCCTCGACACGCAGCGCCGCAGGGAACGGAAGGGGGGAGGGCCGTACCTGGAGCATCACATGAAGAATTGGCTGAAGAATACGGCCGAATTTACCCGGGCAGGCGTAGGGAAAGGGGGAAATGGGTGGGCCGGCCGGCTCCCCTCTCCTCTGTGTGTGTGTGTGAGTGTGTGTGTCTCTCTCTCTCTCTCTCTCTCTCTCTCAATTCTCCCCCACCCCAAAAGCGGGGAGGGGGCGACCTTGCAAAAGGGAGGGGGCTTCTCCCCGTTGCGGGGAAGGCTTGAGGTGCACCTTTCTCGGCCAGCCCGGGTAAATTCGGCCGTATTCTTCAGCCAATTCTTCATATGATGCTCCAGGTACGGCCCTCCCCCTTCCGTTCCCTGCGGCGCTGCGTGTCGAGGCCGGGGCGGAATACCCCGGGCCGCCGCAGCCAAGCGCGAGGGGGAACGCCAGACGCCTCACGCGAAGGGGGGAGGCCTGGCAACGCTGCGCTCTGCCGGGCGCTCACCGACAAACCGGGGGGAGCCGAGGCTGCCAGGGAGGAACAGCCAACTGCCGGCAACCAGCCGGAACTGCTGGGGCCGGCGCGTATTGAAGAATATGGCCGAATTTACCCGGGCTGGCCGTATATCGGCGTATAACACGCACACATCATTTGCCCCCTATTTTCAGGGGGAAAAAGTGCGTGTTATACGCCGATAAATACGGTAACTATCCCACATAACAAATAGGCAACTTTGTTCTGGGTCAGATATAGCTTCTAGTTACTCTCCAAGAGTCACCCTACGTGGAATAGATAGTTCTATGCAATAAAAAGATTATTAGAGCATAGATTGCCGAAACTGGTCTGCTTTGGTCCCAGCAGACTTGTATCTGATGTGCCAGTTAAGATATATGTACCTTCAGAAGCAATGCTCCCTGGTCAACTATAGGCTAATTTCCCAGGCTTCTTTCTGCTGCACCTCTGTGTTATCTGACTTTGGCTTTAGTTTATTGGTGCTTATGAATCCATCAAATTCTCAAGTGCCAGTAAAATAGTCCCTGATTCAACTCCAAAGAAGAAATAGATACTGAAATCTTCAGATAAACATCATGTAGATGTAGAACTTCTCCATGTAGATATCTCATGGTTATGGGCTCTACAGGCTGCTTGCTGAGAGTTTCAGAAGATTCAGTTGCATTTCTCTCTTACGGTA
>NW_015420348.1:0-1455 GCF_001527695.2 Protobothrops mucrosquamatus | reverse complement strand
AGGAGGACACCCAAGTTGCGCGCCCTCTCTGAGGGGGCCAAAATTTCGCCCCCTATAGACAGCGATGGAGTCAGCTGACTATGCCGAGGCGCCGGCAACCACAGCCACTCGGTCTTGGAAGGGTTGAGTCTGAGTCTGTTCCTCCCCATCCAGACCCATACGGCCTCCAGGCACCGGGCCATCACATCAAGGGCATCGTATATTAAATGTCTGCAAGAAAAGAACCAAGTTCCTCCTCCTCCTCTTCTCCACATATCCCTCTGCTTCTAGCACTGATGATGCTACCTAGTTGGGTAGTGAAATGTCCACAAGAAAACCACCGGTCTCAGAGAGCACCAAGAACCCTTTAAATACTACTTGACAAGGGCCAACTTGTGGCCAACCTCTTTACAAGAACCGTAGAAACAGAACATTGAAAGTTATGAATCTAGCTCAGTTGTTTTCAGAGTTGGCAAACTCTAAAAGGTGGGCACTTCGACTCCCAGAATCTCCCAGCCAGAATTCTGGGAGTTGACGTCTACACATCTTTGAGTTGCCAACTTTGGAAAAAAAAAAAGAAACACACCTCAAACTAGAGATCAGGGCTCAAACTCAAACTAGATCAAACTGATTGGGGAATTCAGGGACTTGAAGTCCACAAGTCTCAAAGCTGCCAAATTGGGAGACCCCCGAACTAGATCAACCAAGCTCTTCTTGCTTCCTACTGCCCGGCAGAGGAAGACATCCAAAGAAAGTGTGTGGCAACCAAAACCCACTTCTGCACTGCCACCAGAGCATGTGGACAACATTAGCCCTGGAATTAGGATGTCCATTCAGCCGGGAAGGGCATGAACTAAGAAGCATCCATCTTCTAAAGCTTTGGTGGCAGCAGCGGTTGCTTTGAAGTCATCCGCCTTGGGGCAGGCTTCTTGGAGAGGCCTCAGATCTTAACACTTACCCGCCCCCCAGGCCAAGAGGCCAGGGACCCCATTAGAATTGTAAATGACACTGGGAAAAGGGGGTGACCAGCCCTCCTTCTGCTCCTCCTCCTCTCCCTCCCTCTTCCCTAGCTGAGAATTGCAAACCGGGAGGCAGAAAGGAAGTCATGGCTTAACAGAGTAACAGAATAATAGAGTTGGAAGGGACCTTGGGGGGCTTCTAATCTAGTCCATCCCCTGCTGAAGCAGGAGACCTTAAAACATTTCAGACAAATGGCTGTCCAATCTCTTCTTGAAAACCTCCAGTGATGAGGGAGGGAGGGAGGGAGGGAGGGAGGAAGGAAGGAAGGAAGGAAGGAAGGAAGGAAGGAAGGAAGGAAGGAAGGAAGGAAGGAAGGAAGGAAGGAAGGAAGGAATAGCAGAACAACAGAGTTGGACCTTGGAGGTCTTCTAGTCTATTCCGTCAAGCAGGAGACCCTATACCACTCTGGACAAATGATTGTCCAATTCCTTGTCTATGGAGATTCTCAGCCATCCA
>NW_015420347.1:0-1455 GCF_001527695.2 Protobothrops mucrosquamatus | reverse complement strand
GCATTGCAGTAGTCCAGGCGGGAAGTCACAAGGGCATGAGTGACCATGCGTAGGGCGTCCCGGTCCAGAAACGGCCGCAACTGGCGAATCAGGCGAACCTGATAAAACGCTCCCCTGGTCACGGCCGACAACTGGTCGTCCAATGTCAACCGTGAATCCAGGAGAACACCCAAGTTGCGGACCCGATCTGAGGGGGCCACACTACTCCCAGAAGCACGAAGCTGAAGACACCAGCCTGAAGATGACGAATGTGACTTCGTCGAAACGTCGCCAAGACATTTCTAATTCTACGCAGGAGAAAACCCGAATAACTAAAGACCTACATACAAACACCCGCGAAAACCTCAGAAAACAAATATATATTTTCTGAGGTTTTCACGAGTGTTTGTATGTAGGTCTTTGGTTATTCGGGTTTTCTCCCACGTAAAATTGGAAGTGTCTTGGCGACGTTTCAACGAAGTCCCATTCGTCATCTTCAGGCTGGTGTTTTCAGCTTCGTGCTCCTACACCATTTCAGACAAATGGCTGTCCAGTCTCTTCTTAAAAACTTCCAGTGTTGGAGCATTCACCACTTCTGGAGGCAGGTTGTTCCATTGGTTAATTGTTCCAACTGTCAGGAAGTTTCTCCTTAGTTCTAAGTTGCTTCTCTCAGAAGCATATATATATATGGGAGTCGCTACATTTCCCCTAGCTTTGTAATTTTTTATTGATAGCTTCCATCCATGGATGGGACTCTCATTTTTGCTTTAAATCATAATTTTTGAGAGGAATGTGAGGTGGATGTGTGTGTGTGTGTGAGTGAGTGTGTGTTTGTGTTTGTGTGTGTGTGTGTTTGTGTGTGTGTGTGTGTGAGAGAGAGAGAGAGAGAGAGAGAGAAAGAGACAGAGACAGAGAGGGGGGAGAATGGCTTATCCTTTTTAAAAAATATCATAAAACCTTATATCCCTGTTACAAAATATTTGAAGTTATTTGTCTACATTATTGTTACATATATGGTAATTCTGTCTGTCTGTCTGTCTATCTATCTATCTAAATTTTTGAGGCTTTTTGCATGTCTACACAAAAGTCACATACCCATGGCTGTGGAACAAAAATCACTTTTCTCCTAGATCTTGATGGAAGCAAATTCCATAAAGCATGAACTGTGCTGGAAAACTGATTGTATGGAAAATATAACACTTTTATAGTAACAGAAAAACATGGTAAAATAATGTTGGTAATAGTGCACTTTAAAAAACAGAGAGAGAAAGAGAGAAAGAGAAGCTTGTCTTTGGTATAGAATATGATGAGGGTGAACTGAAAAAAACATCAGAACAGCTTTGATCTCCTCAAAGTTAGCCAGCTGATGGAATAATGTAAAATAGGTTCCTGGAAATTTTCTTTGAGGGGGAAAAATGGCAGAAAATTGGTGAAGAGTGAGAAACATTAACCAAGTACTCTGTTTTTGAAAATGGA
>NW_015420346.1:0-1455 GCF_001527695.2 Protobothrops mucrosquamatus | reverse complement strand
GAAGGAAGGAAGGAAGGAAGGAAGGAAGGAAGGAAGGAAGGAAGGAAGGAAAGAAAGAAAGAAAGAAATGGGATGGAAGGAAGGAGATGGAAGAAGGAAGAAGATGGCAAGAGTGGAAAGAAAGAAGGAAGGAAGGAAATGGTAGAAGGAAGGAAAAAGTAGGAGGAAGAAGGAAGGAAGGAAGGAGATGTGAAGGAAAAAAATGGAATGGAAGGAAGGAATTTGGAAGGAAGGTGGAAGGAAGGAAGGAAGGAAGGAAGGAAGGTGGAAGGAAGGAAGGAAGGAAGGAAGGAAGGAAGGAAGGAAGGAAGGAAGGAAGGAAGGAAGGAAGGAAAGAATTTTCTTTGTATCTTTTCCATCCGACAACTGAGCCACAACTGAGAAAGATTTCCCTATTTTACCTCAGGTGTCTTAGGCACGGCTGGGGGAAACTGGACCAGATTCACAGGGTTTTTCTTTTTTATTATTTTTAGATTAAAGACAGCCCACCCAACCCTTCTCCACGTCATGTTTCTCACCCTCATTTTCTCTCTCCGTGGAGCCCATCACCATGACCGGGATGCCAAAGACAGACGCTAACGCCCAGATGCCGATGTTGACCACTTTGGCCTTGTGAGGGGTACGGATGTCCAGGGCCTTGATGGGATGGCAGATGGCGATGTAGCGGTCCACGCTCATCATGGTCAGAGTGAAGGTGCTGGTGAACATGTTGTAGTAGTCAATGGAGATGGCAATCTTGCAGAGGGCATTTCCAAAGGGCCAGGAGCCCATGAAGGTATCCGTGCCCTGGAAAGGTAAGGTCATGAGGCACAAGGTGTCAGCTAAGGCCAGGTTGAAGATGTAGATGTTGGTGGCCGTCTTCATTTTGGTGAATCTACAGAGCAAGGAAGAAACATAAAGAAGACACTGAACGTGACTGTGCTCCACATCCAATCCTTTGGGGGGACATTTTCCAGCATTTCCAAATTCCACTCGTTCAAAACTGGCTTCTTTTAGGACAGAATAACAGAGTTGGAAAAGATCCCGGAGGTCATCCAATCCAGGGCTTTTCAACCTTTTCACCCATTGCACCACTTTTAGGATATGGCAACATCCGAGTACCACCAGTCGCCTAGCAAGGGGTCAAAAACTTGACCAAAAAAAAAATAATAGAAAAAAGTGATAAAATATAGGTAGTCCTCGACTTACAACAATTCTCTTAGTGACTGTTCGAAGTCACAATGACACTAAAAAAAATGCCCCCCAAGCCACAGCCTAGCAAGACACCTGCCTGCCCACTGGGCGGCACTCTTCCTCCTGTCTGAGGTTTTCATTGTTGTGAGCATTTCTATTGAGGATTGGCAGTGGGGGTGGGGTGGGGGGGTGTTTGGTTTTTATTCCCCCGTCTGCTGGGTGGTTGCAGCAGGTTTTGGTCACTTCACATGACCCTGGGACACTGTGACCGTCAGAAATATG
>NW_015420345.1:0-1455 GCF_001527695.2 Protobothrops mucrosquamatus | reverse complement strand
CGGGGAGAGCAGGACGGAAGGTAGAAGCTCCCGGCCGCACCCCCATCGCTTCTTCAGCCGAACAAGCAGGGAGGGGCAGGGAGGGGGAGCAGAACGGGAGGCAGCGGCTCCAGTGGCGGCGGCCCCATTGCGTCCTCAGCCAAATGGGCAGGGAGGGGGAGCAGGACGGGAGGCAGCGGCTCTGGTGGCAGCCACTGCATCATCGGGGTCCCCGTCGCCGCCCCTGGCCTGGCCGCCGCCCCCGCCGCATCCTCAGCCACTTCGCCGTCTTAAGAGGAGGGCGCCAAGGCCGGGTGCACCATGGGCAGCCGCGCCGGCAACGGGGAGTGCTGACGAGGGGGGGGTCCCGATCGCCGCCAGCCCCGCCGCCCTCGCATCCCAAGGTGTCCTCCTGCAGCAACGAGGGCAGCAGCGGCGGCTCCCTGAAAGTGCCCGAGGAAGGTGCCACCGATGGGGCCGAGGTGGGGCCGGACGGCGGAGAGCCCTGCGGCAGCCAGGCAAGCTTCATGCCTGACTGCCGTCCGGCCCGGGCTGGGGAGACATGTGGCCGGTTCGGCTTCCCGGGGAGCGATGCTCCCGCTGGCCGCCGCACCAGCCATGACTGCCGCCCAGCACAGGGAGACATGTGGCTGGCTCGGCTGCCCAGGGAGAGGCCCAGGAAGCGATGCCCCAGCCGAAACTGGAACAAGTAAGCCGGGGGGCGCACCACCTGCCCCGCAGCCGCTTCGCGGCAGTGCTCCATGAACTCAGAGCCCCCTCCCTCCCCCCGGCACTGACCCTCTGTCTCCGGCTCTGCTGCTGCTTGGCGCCGGCTGGGCATCGGAGGGGCTGATCTCGGGGCCGCGGTTTGCGGGAAGGCTGGCCCGCTCAGCGGAGGCTCGGGCAGGCCACTCCCAGTGGGCATCTTGGGGCTTCCCCGCATGGCTCCCCAGCCACGTGCGCCTGGGACGGGGCCAGCCCGGGAAAGGGACTTCCTGGCCGCCCTTCTCCCAGGGGGCGGGGCACCTGGGCGCAAGGCCAATGAGGAACCCTGCGAGGGGGCAAGTCCCATGAGAGAGAGAGAGAGAGAGAGAGAGAGAGAGAGAGACAGAAGTGCAAGTGCAAGTGCCTCTGTCTCTGTCTCTGTCTCTGATGGGACTTGCCGGAGGGCCGTGGGAGGGCCACATTTACATAGAGCTGGGAGGGCTGTTAGAGGGCCGTATTAAACCGGAACGCGGGCCGCAAATGGCCCGCGGGCCGGACTTTGGACATGTCTGTTCTACTTTCTTCAACCTTACAAGCATCGCCCCCTATAGCCGGCAACAAAATCTGCAGGGACTGTGGAATGTGTGTTGCCTCTAATCCTAGGAACTGATTTTCAGTAACTGTTTCTATTAGTCCCATGTATTCAAGATAAGAAATAGAAAACAGGAGTGGTCTTCCACATATTCCACATATAACTCTCAGTATTTTTCC
>NW_015420344.1:0-1455 GCF_001527695.2 Protobothrops mucrosquamatus | reverse complement strand
ACTTTCCTGTAAATTGCCAGATCCCATAAGAATCTCTCAACAGGCAAGAGTGTGATACTCTTTCTTTCTAGTAGACCTTCGTAACTAAAAGTATCTTCCATTTGATTGGTAAAAGCCCCCTTCAATCTGCCGCATATATCAAAGTACGTGAAATCATCCAATAGCATTCACACTAACAACAGCGTATGGTGCAACCCTATTGTACACAATAGGGTTTGGAAATCTCATGAGATTTTCAAGTCTTGAGTAATGTTGGTGATATTTCCCATATTAAATCAGATTTTGAAATTTACATATGAAATTGAATGCAAAGCTGCTGAAATCAGATTTGGTACTCTCATAAAATCTAAGGCATTTAATTAAAAAGATACCCATTTTCAATAACATTGTAATGCTGGATGCCAACAACTGTTATTGTAGATGTCCTGGTGCCCATAGGGATTATTTTGCCAGCCCTGCATAAAAAGAATCATATATTTTTTTTCCAGAGAAAGACAAGCCTATATGATGCATGTACTGCTTGGAAACTACTTAAAATATATTAAATCACACTGTTCTAAAAACTGTATTGGTTATGTCTACTACTCATGTTTTTTCTGGTATTCTTGCATTTCATGAATATCCAGAAATAAATAAACCACTTGTAAAATTGAAGATATCTAATGGAGCTGAAGCATTGATTCACCCATTCTTCTGAATTCCTGATTTCTTTCCTCTTGGTGGTTGCACAGATGAAGATGACAAATGAGATGTTTCCATTGACTCAAAGCAAATCTGAATTTGAGAAGATATGACCATTTCGTGTGTAGCAACCTTTCCCCAACCTGATACCTTCCAGATGCATTAGGACTTCAATTCCCAGAATTCTTCAACTCAACTCAACTCCCCCAAAAGCAACAAAGATAATTAGGGGACTGGAGGCTAAAACATATAAGGAACTATTGCTGGAATTGGGTATGTCTAATTTAACGAAGAGAAGGATGAGGGGGGACATGATAGCAGTGTTCCAATATCTCAGGGGCTGCCACAAAGAAGAGGGAGTCAAGCTGTTCTCCAAGGCGCCTGAAGGCAGGACAAGAAGCAATGGATGGAAACTAATCAAGGAGAGAAGCAACCTAGAACTAAGGAGAAACTTCCTGACAGTTAGAACAATTAACCAATGGAACAACCTGCCTCCAGAAGTGGTGAATGCTCCAACACTGGAAGTTTTAAAGAAGAGACTGGACAGCCATTTATTTATTTATTTTATTTATTTATTTTTATTTTATTTGATTTATATCCCGCCCTTCTCCCAACGGGACTCAGGGCGGCTCACAACATATTTAAAACAAAACATACCCATAATCCCCGCCTAATAAAACCAAATTAAAACCAAATATTTTAGAGTTGTGGTATTAAAATTTTCTAAAAAACCCAATTTAAAATCCTCCCTAGGCCAGGCCCGCTTGTTGGAAA
>NW_015420343.1:0-1455 GCF_001527695.2 Protobothrops mucrosquamatus | reverse complement strand
AAATAAACCTTTTCCCCAACTTGGAATGTTCTTTGGGGAGCCCTCTTTTTATCAGCCTGCTTTTTATAGGTTTCAAAAGTCTTTTTTAAAGCAGCTTTTGTGTTTCTCCAAACTTCTTCCCACCCCTTCACCCACTGGTCAAGTGTCTGGGAAGCGGAGGGCATCTGAGGATATTCAGGTATTGGGTTGAACTCTTTTCTTGTGGCCACTCTGAAAGGCGTGTAACCGGTGCTGCTGTGCACAGAATTATTGTATGCCACCTCCGCAAAAGGGAGAAGATCAGTCCAGTTCGTCTGTTGGTAAGAAACGTAGCACCTAAGATATTGCTCCACCATTTTGTTAGCGGCTTCCGCGGCCCCATTGGTGGCCGGATGAAAAGCAGATGATAAACCTTGAGATGATCCAATTAATGTAAGGAAAGTTCTCCAAAACTTCGCTGTGAACTGCACCCCCCTGTCCGAAATTATCCGCTTAGGCGCGCCATGCAGCCGGTAGATATGTTTCAGGAACAATTTGGCCAGTCGTTGGGCAGATGGGAGTCCTTTGCAGGCGATGAAATGAGCCTGCTTCGAGAACAGGTCTATTACAGTCCAGATGACAGTGTTTCCACTACTTTCAGGTAGGTCTCCTATGAAGTCCATAGCTATTTCTTCCCATGGTTGAGAAGGGTCTGCCACGGGTTGCAGTAGTCCAGGGGTTTTCACTGGGATTCTTTTCATTGTGGCACATACAGTACAACTTTTTACATAGTTTTCCACATCCTTTTTTAGCCCTGGCCACCAGATTTGTCGGCGGGTGAGGTGTAGCGTTTTCAAATATCCGAAGTGTCCAGCCTGTTTTTCATCATGGCTGTGTTTGAGAGCATTAAGACGGAGGGCTTTTGGCAAATATAGTTTTCCCCCCATGTAAGCCAAACCATCCCTGCACGTTAGGGAGGCCTGATTATCTTTGAACCATTGGTCAGTGAGGAGTTCTTGTTTTATTTTCTTTGCTCCAGGGTCATCAGGATTGGGGACCCTGCGAGGTGTAAGTTGAGTGGCAGTTTGTGGATTGGGGATAATTGCCTCGTTAACCTCTTCCCGTTCGCTCTTGTATTGGGGTAGCCAGGATAGCGCATCAGCTAGGAAGTTCTTTCCTCCTGGTATGTACTTTAGAGTGAAGTCGAAGCGGTTAAAGTACTGTGCCCACCGCACTTGCTTTGGGGACAGTTTGCGGGGAGTTTTCAGCGCTTCTAAATTTTTGTGATCTGTCCATACCTCAAATGGCACCTTGCTCCCCTCCAGATAGTGTCGCCAGTTTAATAGTGCCCATCTAATCACGAAGGCCTCTTTCTCCCAGATTGCCCATCTCTGCTCGCTCTCAGTAAATTTCTTAGAGGTGTAGGCGCAGGGTTGCAGGATCCCATTTTTGTTCTTTTGCAGTAACACAGTGTTCTGTCCCCCGTCCGACCCACAC
>NW_015420342.1:0-1455 GCF_001527695.2 Protobothrops mucrosquamatus | reverse complement strand
CACTGCCTCTTCTCTGTATCCTTGTAAATTTTCTTTAGTTGTTTCCAGTCCAATTTCCGCTTTTACAGCTATTTCTTCCACTTCTCCCTCCTTCCAGAAAGAGCAATAATATCCCCCAACTGCTTCCCCTGAAATGCAATACCATAATTTTCCATTTCTATAAATTCTTTTAAATTGCATCCCAAAGTCACAGCAAAGTCCATCACTGCCTCTTCTCTGTATCCTTGTAAATTTTCTTTAATTGTTTCCAATCACCATACTTTTCCATTTCTATAAGTATTAAAATTGCATCCCAAAATCACAGCTAAGTCCATCACTACTTTTTCTCTGTATCCTTGTAGATTTTCTTTAGTTGTTTCCAGTCCAGTTTCCGCTTTTACAGCTATTTCTTCCACTTCTCCCTCCTTCCAGAAAGAGCAATAATATCCCCCCACTGCTTCCCTTGAGGTGCAATACCATAATTTTCCATTTCTATAAGTATTAAAATTGCATCCCAAAATCACAGCTAAGTCCATCACTACTTTTTCTCTGTATCCTTGTAGATTTTCTTTAGTTATTGCCAATCCAATTTCTGCTTTTGCAGCTCTTTCTTCCACTTCTCCCTCCTTCCAGAAAGAGCAATAATATCCCCCCACTGCTTCCCTTGAGGTGCAATACCATAATTTTCCATTTCTATAAGTATTAAAATTGCATCCCAAAAGTCACAGCTGAGTCCATCACTGCCTCTTCTCTATATCCTTATAGACTGTTGAAGATCTTTAAACAAAGCGGAAATTCCATTAAGCAAAACCAATTTTCAAACTTCTTTAATCCAAGCCTCGAAGAAAAAAAAAGAGGGGGGGAAAATCCAAAATCCAAATCCAAAATTCTCTCCGTTAAAAGGAAAAAATAATCACCAAAACTTTCCATAAATCCAAAGAAAAAATATATCAAGGTTACAACCTTAAGCCAAGGGGTAACAATTTCCCTCTTCAATCAACACTGTAGGAAAGTGAAAGTAAAAAAGGAAAGTCACTCTCATCTATAAAAAGAAACGGCAAACCGCAGCCATTTTTTTCCCCCTCATTTCAACTTAACTTTAAAGAAGATGTTAATAAATTGAGTTAAGGTCTTAGGTTACTCCAGTCCAATTTCCCCTGGTCGGTTCCATCTGGTTATTATTTACTCACAGTTTTCTATAATTCACAGAAGTGGAGGCAACAACTGGCTTTGTTCCCAAAAAAAGGGAACAAAGGAACCAGGAGAAAAGCATGTGCGCATGTGTGAGGATGGCGGACCTACTGTTTTCGGCTCCGTAGTCTCCGCGGGGTCCTCAGCGGAGATGGGGGAGCCTTGAAAGGTCCGGGGGTGCTCGCCGGCCGGAGTTGGAAGGAGGAGAGGGTCGGCGAGCGAAAAGGACGAGTTGGACCACCCGGTCGGAGCCGTGAGCCGTGAGGGGAGAGCGGAGCAGCCGAG
>NW_015420341.1:0-1455 GCF_001527695.2 Protobothrops mucrosquamatus | reverse complement strand
AAAAAATTCAATGGAGAAAAAAAATTAGGTTTTACTCTTAGGGAAGAAAAAGCAAACATCAAGGTACAAAATTGGTGGAACTTGGCTCAATAGCAGTAACTGCGAGAGGGATCTTTGTTACATATTTTATGTTATATGTTATGAACATATCACAAATATAAGTTATGATTATAGAGGGCCTGTAATGCAACCATAGTTATCCTTTTGGTGAGATCACATTGGGGAAACTCGCGTTGCTGGAATGTGTGTACTACTGATAAGGAAAGATTCTGAGTGCCTGTATGAACGATCTATTGTTTGTGATACCAGGTAGAACATCAGTGGGCGTAAGGAGTGTGGGAGGTTGCCTTTTTTTATGGAGTCTTGGACCAAAGCATGAGGATGTAAAGTTCCTGGCATGGCCAGGGCAAGATTGCCATACACATGGATTCGGAGTAAACAAGTTGGGTATAAAGAGAAGACTGGGATGAACCAGACCCCAAATTTCAAGACACCTTTGTTGGATCAGGGGACACCCTGAATCTGCTTTCCAGCCCACTCTAACACAGTCTAATCACCTGTGTTGAGAGGATATGTGAGTATTGTGTGAATGAGTAGCCTAGTTGGGCAGCAATACTTACAGCAACTTGAGTATCCTTGTTGGGCATAGTAACCTGAATAACCTTGTTGGGAATAACTTACTGTAGTAAAATAACTGTAAAATTAGACAAGTATATGTATAAACACAAAAGAACTAATTAAGCATGCATGCCTTGCTTTTTGTCCAAATAACACAAGAATAAAAGAACTACTGGAAAACTTTACTTGAGTGGCCTGAACTCAATTTTATGACATCTTGAAGTTTTAGCACTTAGATATAAGCCAACACTGTGATGCAGTGGCCAAAACAGCCAATGCAATCCTAGGCTGCCTAAACAGAGGCAGAGAATTAAGATCATGTGAAGTGTTAGCACCAATTTATCCTGCTATGGTAAGACCATACTGGGAATACTGCATCCAATTTTGGCCACCACAATATAAAAAAAGTGTTGAGATTCTATAAAGAGCAAAGAGAAAGCAGTAAGGATGGTTAGGGGGCTGGAGGCTAAAACATATAAAGAATGGCTGCAGGAATTGGGTATATCTAGTTTAGTGAAAGGAAGGACTAGGGGTGACATGTTCCAATACTTGAGGGGGCAAGAAGAGGGGGGTCAACTTATTTTCCAAACCCCCAGAAGGAAAGACAAGCAGTGGATGGAAACTAATCAAGGAGAGAAGTAAACTAGAACTAAGGAAAAATTTACTGACCCTGAGAACAATTAACCAATGGAACGGTTTGCCTTCAGAAGTTGTGGATGCTCCATCAGTGGTGGCTTTTAAAGAGACGGGACAGCCATTTGTCTGAAATGGTACAGGGTCTCCTGCTTGATCAGGGGTTGGAATAGAAGACCTCTAAGGTTCCTTCCAACTCTGTTA
>NW_015420340.1:0-1455 GCF_001527695.2 Protobothrops mucrosquamatus | reverse complement strand
CCCTTTGAAAGACAACTAAGTTCACATACTTCATACTTTTCTAATCTCTTTTGAAATGGCTTCTTAACTGCTTTTTGGTTATTAGAAACCTTTGCACTGACAGGTTTCACGGCACTGGGTGAATTTCCTTGAATACTTAGAGAAAGAAGTTTTAAATACTAGTCTAAGGACTTAATTTCTTCTTTTTTAGAATAAACAGTAAAAGGGCAATTAAAACTTTGATTTTAGAAAGTTAAAAATGGACTATTACAAATTTGAAATAAGATTTTGGAATTAATTACAAAAAAATCTCTGGGAAAATTCTTTTGTTTTGATTTTAAAAAATGATAAGCTTTGAAAAACATAACACCCCTGGAAAGAACTAAAGATAACAATGAAGAATACATACTGTACATTCAACTTACAATTACAGAATAAAACAAAATATATTTTAACATTGGACATACTGAAGGATATTGGACTCAGACATTAATATTAATAGTGCCAACAGAGATATTTGCTTCTATAGAAAGACTACTAAAAGATACCATGAAAGTGAAATAAGTTTTAACCTGACAAGATTGACACTGAGTTGAATTGCTTGAAGCAGGGAGAAACATGCTGTTTCTGAATATTATTAGTATGAAGCAGAACCCAAAAGGGTAGCAACAATTATCATAGAATTATGCATTTCCCTTTTGCTTTCTGATTGAGCACTGCCATATGCTAGCTCCGAGCATCATTCCTACTAAATAGGACCGCTGTTGATGGCCTTTTCCAAAACTAAAGAACTCGTGAATCTTTTAAAGCAATCATGAACTCAGAAGAAACTCTCCTTGGATTCAAAAGGACTTACTCCTATGTGTGCTTATAACAAGGTTTAGAATAATATGCTGCATTAAATAATCCCAAAGGTACTTTTTCAGGAGGCAACTGGACTTCGTTTTTCTTTGAAGACCTTTCGCTTCTCATCCAAGAAGCTTTTTCAGCTCTCACTGGATATTCCTTGCAGACTAATATTCCCTGCAGACATAAATATAATATTCCTTGCATAATCCTTCCATTCCCCACCATCCAGTCAGAGCTGAAGAAGCTTCTTGGATGAGAAGCGAAACGTCTTCAAAGAAAAACAAGAAAGTCCAGTTGCCTCCTGAAAAAAAAGCATCTTTGACAATCATGACCTGGATGACTGAGAATCTCCATAGACATGCATTAAAAATAGGGAATCCTTCTTCCATTGCCTGGGCTTCCGGTGTGTTGGGAGCTGATTGGGAATCATAGGTCAACCCACCTAGAGGGTGCCAGGTTGGGGACGGCGTCGCTGAGGCACCGGAAGTGTTCCAATCCCCTGCCAAATGTCTTTTCCTCTCAGCCTCAGCGACCGAGGAGCTGGAGACTCGGGAGAGATGGGGAAGGCTGGAGCATGCGCACTGCTCACCTGGCTCTCTCCCCCGCGGCGGCTGCCTCTGCTTCCGC
>NW_015420339.1:0-1456 GCF_001527695.2 Protobothrops mucrosquamatus | reverse complement strand
TTCTTATGGTCCAACTTTCACAGCCATACATTGCAACTGGGAAAACCATGGCCTTGACTATACGCACTTTTGTTGGCAGGGTGATGTCTCTGCTTTTTAGTATGCTGTCTAGATTTGCCATAGCTTTCCTCCCCAGGAGCAAGTGTCTTTTAATTTCTTGGCTGCAGTCCCCATCTGCGGTGATCTTGGAGCCCAGGAAAATAAAATCTGTCACTACCTCCATTTCTTCCCCATCTATTTGCCAGGAATTGAGAGGGCCGGATGCCATGATTTTAAATAACTTAGATGCATATAATTATAGAGCCACAGGTTGCAAAATACGGATGACTATTAGATGACAGCAAAGAAGGAATGTTTTCTGTGTGTCTTGTCCGGGGTTTACAGGTAGTTATTACAGTCTTAATGCTTTACATTACGACTTTACTAACTTTTGCCTGAGAGTAACTTGGAGATTTGGAATTTGGGAGTTTCATTTTGACCTTTTGTAAACCCTCAGCATTTTTAAAAAAAGATTTAAAAAGTCAAAACCGAATACATTGCGGATGGATTCAGATCTACTGTCGATCTCTCAGACAACAAATGACAGTGTAATATAAAATTCATAATTGGAACAAATCGAAAGCAAATAGATTTCTTAGTAAATAAACATTGTTTAAAAAGTTTTAAGTTTTCATCTGGTTTCAAAATGACAGCAAGATAGCAGTGTTGGCAGTTGAGTTACCAGAAATGATGCGGTCTAGTCCTGTCTTTGCCATGGTTAAACCGGTTCTGGTTTTTCTAGGTATGGCTTTCTGCGTTTGTATAAGGCTCCATAAGTAAAACATAACTCATATGAGCTGAGTTTACACAACATGGTAGCTTGAAGTGTGTTTGTAACACATAACATTTGAATGTCTCTGAGCAAAGAACCCAAAGAAAAGCCTCCCCTTAGTAGTCTTAAAATACAAGAAAAGTAGAATTTGTTCCAGTAACTTTTTTCTGACACCAATGATAAGTTTGATCTCCTGAATGTATTCATCTTCTGGTTAAAGAGCTACAGTAGCTACATTACCCTAGATCAGGGGTGTCAAACTACTGGCCCGCGAGCTGGTTGCATCATGCGGAGGCTGCATCCACCCCAGCTCCGTCAATGCAAAAAAAAAGTCGTGATACATTGTGACATGTCACGTGATGCGTTGAGTTTGACATCCATGCCCTAGATCAAACCTGTTGGAAGTCAGCACCCACCCTCCCACCCTCCCAGAGAAGGAAATTTTGGGGGGATATTAAAAAGGACAGAATATTACATTTTCCCAAAGGAATAATGAAAAATCTTAGGCAAAGACAGCCCCAAGTCTCCCTTCCCCAAGCAGAAACCAAACAGGCCAGCTTTTAGAAATGCAGATTTGATAATCCTTTCAGAAAGACTGGAGCCAGGAAGCTGGGAGCTAATGGGATTAGAAAGACAAAGATCCCT
>NW_015420338.1:0-1456 GCF_001527695.2 Protobothrops mucrosquamatus | reverse complement strand
ATAATAATAATAATAATAATAATAATAATAATAATAATAATAATAATAATAATAAAGTTGGAAGGGACCTTGGAGGTCATCTAGTCCAACCCCCTGCTCAGGCAGGAAACCCTATACCATTTTGGACAAATGGCTGTCCAGTTTCTTCTTAAAAACGTCCAGTGTTGGAGCATTCACCGCTTCTGGAGGCAGGTTGTTCTACTGGTTAATTGTTCTAACTGTCAGGAAGTTTCTCCTTAGTTCTAGGTTGCTTCTCTCTTTGGTTAGCTTCCACCCGTTGCTCCTTGTCCTGCCTTCAGGCGCTTTGGAAAATAGCTTGATTCCCTCTTCTTTGTGGCAGCCCCTGAGATATTAGAACACTGCTATCATGTCCCCCCTCGTCCTTCTCTTCGTTAAACTAGACATACCCAATTCCAGCAACCGTTCCTTATATGTTTTAGCCTCCAGTCCCCTAATCATCTTTGTTGCTCTTCTCTGTACTCTTTCTAGAGTCTCAACATCTTTTTTACATCGTGGTGACCAAAACTGGATACAGTATTCCAGGTGTGGCCTTACCAAGGCATTGTAAAGTGGTATTAACACTTCACGTGATCTTGATTCTATCCCTCTGTTAATGCAGCCTAGCACTGTGTTGGCCTTTTTGGCAGCTGCAGCACACTGCTGGCTCATATTTAGGTGATTGTCCACTAGGACTCCGAGATCCCTCTCACAGTTACTACTATTGACTATTGACTATTGAGCCATGCTGGCTCAGGAATTCTGGGAGTTGAAGTCCACGAGTCATAAAAGAGCCAAGGTTGCCTACCCCTGTCCTAGGAGTTGTTTATTTCTTTTTCTTACACTTATTTTTTTTTTTAAAAAAAAAGACCTCGTATCTTCTCAGTAGGCTAGATCTTTCCCAACTTCTCATAGCAAAAGCCACGTAGAGCACCCAAAATGCTCCAGGACTGTCTGAGTAACGACTTGGCACAGTTCTTACATAAGTCAAAACCTGCCTGTCTTTCAAAGACTAAGGTTGCAAATTTCCTCCAAAATATATTTTTTTAAAAAAATACATACGTTTCAGAGAACAATTCCCCTCCTTTCAAACTGGGCAGTCCTGCAACCCAGAGGACTGGATAGTTTTACCAATTTGAAGACTGAATTTGCTTAACACAGGGGGGAAAAAATGAAAGCAATGCTCCACCCAAACCCAACAGAAATTGAAAAAAAAATTATTTTCCTCAAATTACATTATCGCCTGCCAACTTCCTTGTTCTCCAGTGATTGGTGCCTCTGTTTCTCTCAGGAAGGGAAAGAAAGAAAAAGGAAAATCTACTTACTGATTCAAATTTTATACATTCTACCGGATTTGTTTATACAGCTATATTTCTTATACAGCTAGTCCTCGACTTACAACCACAATTGAGCCCAAAATTTCTGTGGCTAAGTGAGATAATTGTTAAGTGACTTTTGC
>NW_015420337.1:0-1456 GCF_001527695.2 Protobothrops mucrosquamatus | reverse complement strand
AAACTTGCAGATTAGCTTTGTGGTCTATTCTTGCCTCCTCCCCTCCCTAAAATCCAGGCAATAATAAAACTCTTTGGATTGAATGGGAAGTTAGGAATTGGTGTGAGTTGAAATGAAAAGGCTGAGTCAACTCCCCCCCCCAATTATTTTGTCGGAGACAAAAATACTTCCCTTCATCTGCTCTTTTATAATTTAATCCCGCCTTATCCAAACTAATATGTTTTGGGTGTCATGAACCACAGTTCCCATCATCCTGTAGCTATGCTGGCTAGAAATGCAATGCCTTATTTTCTCTGCAGTATGCGCCTAGGAGGCAGTAGGTCTGTGGGATTTAGATGTATTTAAACATTTGTTTCTTCTGCCTAATTT
The DNA here is from genome assembly GCF_001527695.2 of Protobothrops mucrosquamatus. NCBI lineage: Eukaryota > Metazoa > Chordata > Lepidosauria > Squamata > Viperidae > Protobothrops > Protobothrops mucrosquamatus. The sequence goes on along the minus strand of NW_015420337.1, from coordinate 1,087 downwards.
ATTAAATCAACATCTAATTTGAAATTAAATGTTTCTGAGAAATCCAGGGTGGTTTACAAGAAAACTCTCAAAGACAGCTATTGTAAAGCATCACTAGCACTGCTTAAAACAATATTAAAAGTGTGTATTTTAAGAAAGAAAAATTGTAGTAGTAATTTACTTAGTACTGTTTGACCATAAAATGTGTTGTTGTTTTACATATGCCTGGCTGAACAGTGTGTTTGGAGTTGCCGCTAAACGAGTGAGGGTTGCACTGTTCATATTTTCCTTGGGAGAAAGTTCTATAATGGATGGTAAACATAGATGATTAGGGGGCTGGAGGCTAAACCATATGACAAATGTTTGTGGGAATTGGGTATGTCGAGCTTAGTGAAAAGGACTAGGGGTGGTGACATGATAGCAGAGTTCCAATATTTGATGGGCTGCCACAGAGAAGAAGGGGTCAACCTATTTTCCAAAGCATCAGAAGGCAAATAATAGATCAAGAAGAAAACCAGCCTAGAACTAAGGACTTGTAAAAACAACTAACCAGTGAAAAGGCTTGCCTTCAGAAGTTGTGGATGCTCCATCACTGGAGGCTTTTAAGTAGAGATTGGATATTCCATTGTCTGGAATGATATACATACCCTGCTTGAACAGGAGCTTGGACTAAAGACCTAAAAGGTCTCTTCCAACTCTTATTCTTTGAGAGAAGTGCTGCCAACCTCTCCCCCTCCCCTCATCCCTTCCTGGGCACAGAGAGAAGGAGGGGAGGAAGGAGGGGAGGGAAACAGGAAGAAAGTAAGGGAAGGAAGGAAGGAGATGGGAATGAAAAGGAGGGAGGCAGGGAAGAAGGGGAGGAAGGAAGGAAGGAAAGAAAGAGAAGGAAGGAAGGAAGGAAAGGTAGAAAGAAAGAAAGAAAGAAAGAAAGAAAGAAAGAAAGAAAGAAAGAAAGAAAGAAAGAAAGAAAGAAAGAAAGAAAGGAGAGAAGGGAGGGAGGGAGAGTCTGAGGGAAGTCCTGCTTTAGCACTTGGCCACCAGCAACCCTGTTGCCCTTTTGCCTTCCCCTGGTGGTCTCCCTTCCTATTGCTGCGGATGCTTTGGTTAC
>NW_015420336.1:0-1456 GCF_001527695.2 Protobothrops mucrosquamatus | reverse complement strand
CATGCGTTTGTTTGGAATCATATAATTTAAGTGTTAGATTTACTCATTTTTACTGAAAAAAGTTGAAAATTAATTAAAAAATTGTGAAACAGTAACACTTTTGTTTGCATTCTAGTAAGATTTGTTGATGTAATTTGCTTCCTAAATTGTTGTCTTCGAATTGGTGAATGAGATTATACTAAAAAAATGAACTTATGTTAACTGTTGTTATTTTTAGGACCCTGGACCACCACCTCCATCACCACTGATGGGCCTAAAGCCATTGCAATTACTAGAGATCAGAGCTAGAGGAAGGTTTGGCTGTGTCTGGAAAGCTCAGTTGTTAAATGAATATGTTGCTGTGAAAATATTCCCAGTGCAGGTATATATACAAACAACAAAATATTGTACTATAAAAGACAGATTTTTAAAATGTTTTTTTTTTACAAAATACTGTTATAAAAAGAAAATCAGGTGATATCTCAGAATATGTCTAAATGTCATATGATTGCTTAATAAAACATTCCAGTGGTTTTGACACCAAGTAAAATGTGAAAGGAAATAAAGGACATCTTATAATGATCCAGTGAGACATCCTGATGGGTGAAGAAATAATTCCATTTTTAATAACAGGCTTGGGATTTAAATACTGATAAAAAAAACCAGAGGGAATCCTTTTTTCTCAAAATATGTTCAAATCAGATAATTTATTTACAAACTCAGACTAACAAAAATAGTCCTCACTTACCAACTATTTTCTATTTAGTGATTGTTTGAAATTATGATGGTGCTGAAAAAATAACTTTTATGACCCACTTACAACTTTTGCAATCTTCCTGAGTCTCATGATTGCCATTGCAGCCAGTACACATTGTCCTGTGCCTGACCTGTGATTGGTTTTTTCCCTTTCTTTCTCCCCTTGTGGAGCAGAGAGGTTGTGAAGAGAGGGATTGTAAGTAAGCTGTTGTTCTTCAACATCTCAAAAGCAATACTATGGCACCAGCAGCAGGAAAGGGTCAGGCAAAAGAGAAATTGCCTACAGAAATTGCTCACTTCCTCCCCCCCTTGCAGAACAGAGGGATTGGAGACAAAGGGATTTCAATAAAGCAAACTGTTTACTTCTATGAGTCCCAGCCCCAGGTTGCTATATGATCATGTTGCTTTTAATATGTATAAGACAGTAAACAAGCATTGAGCATTCCAAAGGGCAGGAGAGTGGTTAGGAGGCAAAAGGAAGCCAAGGGTATAAAACCAAGTAGTTACTTGTCTCTCTCTAGCCCAGGGGTGTCCAAACTTTTTTCAAAGAGGGCCAGATTGGATGAAGTGAACGTGCTGGAGGGCCGAACATTTTTCCGAACATTCTTTGAACCATTACAATTAAATGCAAATGAATTATTTTATGCCTCTTTCCTCTCCCTCTCTTTCCTCTTTCTCTCTCTCTCTTTCCTTTCCCTTTCCTCTCCCCTCTCTCTTTCTC
>NW_015420335.1:0-1456 GCF_001527695.2 Protobothrops mucrosquamatus | reverse complement strand
CCTACCTATCATGGCAGAATATCAATTATAAGAAAAAAAAACTTACAAAATTTGGCTAAATTCTGCCTCCCCTTATAATATACCCTAACATTTGAAAACACTACTAAATATGATATAAATATAAAAACTGTATTTAAACATTTATTTACAATGGACCAAGAGGAAATATAAAGGAAAAAGGGATTGCACAGAAAAGGTCCTTTTTGAAAACATAAAAATAAAAGTTAAAAAAAATCACATTAAAAAAGAACATAAAATGCTTAGTCCAAAAACAAATTTTAAAGGGAAACAAGAAAAGAAGTAAAAGAAAACAAAATAAATATAATACAAAAGAAATAAAGGGGAAAAAAATCCAAACTAAACATTTAATATGGTGTTGGAAATAGAAATAAAAGATAAATATGTCAGTGTGATGTTGAGCTACATAACAAAGATCTGGAATCTACTGATTGATGATGCCGGACGTTTCCGGACGTTTCCGGACGTTTCCGGCGAAAGCTTGGCCCAATAAATTTTAATACTCTTGTACTTTTTACTCTTGGTGTTCGACCTTTTTTAATTATGAATATTCCCAAGAGTCGAATTTTTAATACTATAAACTGTCATATATATCTTCAGGCTGCTGTCTTCAGCTTCGTGCTTCTGGGACTAGTGTGTGTGATCGCAGCTGTTTCTTCCTTTTAACTGCCAGTGGGGTTTGAGCTGATTGGGTGGGAGCTTGGCTGTGTTCTGATTGGGTGGAGGTGTGTTCTGATTGGTTAAGGAGCTTGGCTGTGCTCTGATTGGATGGGGAGTTGGCTGTGTTCTGATTGGCTGGGGGAGTGTTCTGTTTGGGTGGGGGCTTTGTTGTGCTCAGGTTAGTTTGAGTTGCAGAAGGATTTGAGATGGTGAGCTTCATTGCTGTTGTTTGGCTTCGTGTTCGTGGTTGTGCCACATCTTTATGGTGGGTGTCAGTTTGCTTCATGTATGGATTGGAGGGATTTAAAGTGGCTAATGATGCAGCTGTGGACTGGCTTCTAGTTTGTGGTCATGCCTCATCATCTGCGTGGGTTTGAGTTTGCTTTTTGCGTGGATATGTGGTGGTGACATCCTGTGTGGTTTTCGTGAGTGTGGGTCTGGTGTCATTCTTTGTGTTAGGGACTCGTTTGCCAATAAGGGCGGGTTTCCAAATGGCTGGTAGGCGGGAGGTATCATCTCGTTTATTCATGCTGTGTGGGCATTTTTCTATCTCGATGGCTTCCCTGATTATTCTGTTGCTAAAGTGTTCAGTTTTGGCAATAGTTCTGGTCTTTTTAAAGTCAATTTTATGTCCTGTGGCTTTAAGGTGTTGGACCAGGGAAGAAGTTGGTTCCTCTTTTCTGACTGAGTTCTTGTGTTCTTCAATGCGTGCATTTATTCTTCTGTTGGTTTGTCCGATGTATGTGGTGGGGCAGGCGGTGCATGGGATTTCATATAC
>NW_015420334.1:0-1456 GCF_001527695.2 Protobothrops mucrosquamatus | reverse complement strand
GGGAGCCAGGTATATAATCAACAAGCCCACTTGAACCCCTTGCCCCCATTTCACAAGGAGGGACTCCACACCGTCTATCTGAGGCACAGTGGTCTCCCTTGGGCAAAGGCTCTCCCTCATAATGACCGCTACCCCCCCGCCCCTACCCCGGGTCCTCGGCTGGTGAAATGCCTGGAAACCTGGTGGGCAGATGTCTATGTATATATGTTTGTCTGTCTGTCTGTCTGTCTATCTATCTATCATCTACACACGTATATATACACACACACAAATACACACATTAAGCCATACACATATTAAGCCATACACATGGCTTATGTTTGGTTCACTATGAGGTTAGTATAAACCTGGTTTACTTTTGGCTTAGTGTAAAGTTAATTTAGTTAAAGTTAATATACGGAGTGTGTATGTGTGTGTGTGTGTCAGTGTTTACAGAAAAAAGTGACAATAAAGCTTACTATATTATCTTATATCTTAATACGTTTCTCAATTTCAGTAGCTTTAAGGGGGGGGAAACTTTAATTCCCAGAATTCCCCATCCCGAAGTGCCAGCTGGGGGATCCTGGGAATTTCCCCCCTCTCCCTCCCGCCCTTAAAAGCTATTGAGCTTGAGAAACGTTGACTCATTGGGACCGGGACTTTTTTTTGACTTGGTGGTTTCCTTCCCTGGGTGGGTTTTCCCACTCAGCTCCGTCTCCACAGAGGCTCAACTGTCCATTTACGTTTTTAAAATGAGGCGGTGTGTGTGTGTGTGTGTGTATGTGGGGCTTCCGTCTTTAAAACTGGCACCTTTCTCCTCTCCTCGCGCCCTGACGACACGAGGAGGCCAGCGACGCGTTCACACGTGCAGGCGAACCCGCGCGACCTTGGCGCGACCGTCCCCGGCTCGCCCTGAGGCGGAGAATCGAAAGCAGAAACCTTCGCTCCTCGACGGGGCTGCGCATGCGCGCTTCCCATCCCTCCGTCACCCGGCGCTCGCGCGCGCGTCACCCTCACGCCCTCCCCGCTCCCCCCCCTCTCCGAACCACCCTATCCCGTCCAACCAGAGGGGCGAACCCCCCCTCCGTGCGTGACGTCAACCCCCTCAACCCCGCCCCTCCGTAGCTTCTCTCCAGCCGGGGCAAAAGATTCCCAACCCAAACAGACGCGCCAAGGCGTCCCGGGGAGCCGCGGGCCGTGACGTCACTCCCTCCCTCCCCTCCTCCTCCTCCTCTCCCCCGCGCGACCTGGAGCCAATGAGCGGCGAGAGACGGCGTCCCCGGCTCCGAGTGACCTCACAGCTCCCCGCCTGCGCGTCCCGCCCCTTCCCCCCCCTCTCGGGGGAGGATGCCGTCCAATCCGGGCCCGAGGGCCGGCGTGACGTCAAGGCGCCGCCCCGCGGTCCCGGAGGGTGGGCCAGGCGAGTGGCCGCGGCGCCCCTTTCTCTTTGCCCGCCTTCTTCGCCTTTGCACTCGGG
>NW_015420333.1:0-1456 GCF_001527695.2 Protobothrops mucrosquamatus | reverse complement strand
GAGACCTGGAGGAGGGAGACTCTCCGGAGAGACACCCCCCCCCGGGCTTCCCTCAGCCCCTCCGAAATCTCAGCTGACTCAACCTGGACTCCTAATGCGGGTCTTAAGGGAGCTTAAAGGGGCATCTAGTCCACCTCTCCAGGCACAGTGAGAAAGGGGGACTGTGGTTCAGATTCATGGGAGGGGGCGAAAAATTAAGTCCACAAACCCCCCCGAACACCCCTCTAAAGCTGCAGCCCCCAAGACTGAAAATCTTCCCCTCCCTCGCCTTCTCCGCCTCTATTGGGAGGGATATTGGGGGGGGGGTCTGGGTTGCTCCTCCAAACTCCCCTTTAGTGAAGGGGGCTGGAGCCCCTCCCTTTGAGGTAGCCTTGGGGGCTGCAGGGGGGGTCTTTTGGGGAAGGGGACAGGAAAGAGGCCTTGAGAAGCATCCAAAGGCAGCTTGTGGGGCTGAAGATGGGGGGAGGGGGGAAAAGGGAAGGGGGGGCTTGAAGGGCGGGGAGAGCCTAGGAGCATGGGTGTGGGTATCCTTATTGTGGCCCCCTTCCCTTGTGCTCCCAAAAGGAAGAGGGAGAGAGGAGGTTGGATATTATTTTCCCTCCAGCCCAGAGGGGGGGTCTCTTCCCTCCCCCTATATTTCCTGCCGGTTTGGGAGGGGGGGCAAAGAGGGCCCACCGGGATCCAGCGTTCCCTGCAGACAGACGGAGGCCTGGACCGGCTGAACTTCTGCCTGCCTTTTTCTACCCTGGGGAGATGGAGGGGGGTCCCTCAGGAAGCTCTTTCCCCCCTCCCTCATTTTCCTCCCCCCTCCAGACCCCCACCAAGGGGGAAATCCCGCTGGGACCGACGGTTCCCCATCCCTCCTCCAGGGGGCGCCTTCCGGCAGTCCCTCGCGGCAGGTCTCCCATCACTCCGCCTTCCCGTCGCTCCGCCCCTCCTCTAGTAGCCGCTGGGAACGATGGGCCCTGGAGTCCCTCCTGAGGCCTTTCTTCTTTCTGCTCCACCCCCCCCCCCGCAGCCCATTTCCTGCACCAGGGGAAGTCCGAGTGCCATTTCTTCAACGGGACGCAGCGGGTGCGGTTTCTGGACCGAGACATCTACGACCGGCAGGAGATGGACTACTTCGACAGCGACCTCGGGAAATACGTGGCCGTCACTCCGTTGGTGCAGCCCGATGTGGACAAGTGGAACAGCGATAAGGCCCTCCTGCAGTACAAGAAGACCGGAGTGGATCGCTTCTGCCGACACAACTACGAGTGATACGTTTGGCCCTTTCCAGGGTGATTTGGGGAACCGGTGATGTACGATAGTCAGGCTGACTATCGGGCCTCGCACGCAGCTTAAGAAGACACGGACAACATCTTCCTTGGGTAAGGTGTGTAGAAGCAGGGGCGAAAGACCCCTTGAGTTCTTACGCACCTACTTTTATTCGAGTATAGCAGGTATGGGAGTGGTT
>NW_015420332.1:0-1456 GCF_001527695.2 Protobothrops mucrosquamatus | reverse complement strand
GTGGAGGATTCACCCAAGGCCAAAACTATACCTGCCTAAGAGCCAGAGTAGTAACGTCCGTCCATGGGCAAGATTAAGTCAAGACTGGGTTCTAGGGTCCAGGACGGGCGTGGCAACTTTGGCTGACTTAATCTGATTGGGCAGGAATACAGTCTACTACCCATGGGTGGATCCTCCATCTCCAGTGCTGGAGAAATGGCTAGTATATACTGTTGTGTAAAAGTAATAAGTTCAGGTTGTTATATTGTTACCTTTTACTGTGCTAAAGAGAGTTGGAAGTCAGTGCCTTTTTCTTTCTTTTTCCCTTTTTCCTCCATATTTTCTCTCTTTCTCCGCCCCCCAGTTTTCTATTACTTTTTAAAATTTCTCTATTTTCTACTTTGATAAACTAATACAAATGTATTTTTTAAAAAGTAACCAGGTTGACTTGTCTGCCAAAGAGTAAAATATGTTGGTTTTCCATAGAAAAGATACATAATCTTCAGTGTAATCTAGATCTCACATCGGACCTGAAGGTATAGAAAATTTATGTAACTCTCAGAAATATTTCATCATTTCAGACTTGTAATTTGGGGAAACTATTCAGTGTTGTTCTTCTAAATATGATATTATATATCGTTTTTGTATCTCTATTCCAGGAGTTTGGGCAGGAAATGACTTGACCACGTTTTTGTTTTTTCTCCAAATCAAGATCACAATCACTTCATGCTTAAACCAGGGGCTTTTCAGAGTGGAAATACTTTTTTTAGTGGAATCATATCAGGAGTTTTACAGGCAATTGGTTTGGGCTGCAAAAACAAGGCCATGGCTGCTAAGAAATTTGAATTTTCTGTATCTCTTTGTGGCCATCTAGTGGTTGTTTGCCACAGCTCCAGATCTGGCCGCCCTAACATCCCCATCCCCCCTTCCTTTGTGACATTCTTTTGGGACTTGAAACAAAAATCCAATTTAGTGGTTTTCAAGATTTCATAGGAATTGTGCTTGTGTTGTTCCTCAGAAGCTTCTCAGGGGGACCTATTCACTCAAAGCTGACTTGTTCTCTCTGGGGTGTTTCTTCTAGGGCAGGAAATCTGTTCACACTGTAAAATTATATGGGACATATCTCAGTAGCAGAGCATGCTTTAAATGTGAACGATCCCATGTTTTATTCTTTATCCCTCCATTGAGAAGGACCATGGGTGGAGCCATTGCTGGTCAAGTAAATAATGATCTAAGAGCTTCTTCCTTCATGTTGGCTGAGGAATTCTGAGAAGTGACGTCCATGCATCTAAAAGTTTGAGAAATGCTAGTCTAGATGCTTTGGGAAGAGTACACAATTGCAATTCTATCTAAGCAAAAAATAATAATAATAAGTGAGACAATGTCTTTGGATTTGTTGGCAGTGTAATAAGAATTTATTTTAATTCTGTAAAACAGTGTAAACTTATACTTCATGTTTTCAAAAAGGTAGTACATA
>NW_015420331.1:0-1456 GCF_001527695.2 Protobothrops mucrosquamatus | reverse complement strand
CAACTGACTCATATTTATGACCCTTGCAGTGTCCCGGTATCACCTTTGTGACCATTTGACAAGCAAAGTCAATGGGGAAGCCAGATTCACTTAACAATTGGGTTACTAACTTAACAACTGCAGTGATTCACTTAACAACAGTGTCAAGAAAGGTCATAAAATGGGGCAAAACTCCCTTAGCAAATGTCTAACTTAGCAACAGAAGGTTTGAGCTCAGTTGTAGTCATACGTTGAGGCCTACCTGTACTTGATAATTTTAAATTTACATTTCTTCTCAGTGATGTAGTTAAGTAATATATTTTGTTTTATTTTAATTATGCTCATCCATGTCATAGGATGGGGTATAGCAGATAAGATGTGGATTGGACTGAACAGAAGAGATCATTCACTCATGAGGCTTACTGGGGACTTTCTCACTCTCTCTTCCCCAATCTACCTTACAGGAAAAAATTGAAAATAAAATGGTAAAACCCTATGTGTTTCAGAGAAAAAGTGAGCTATAAATACAATAATAAATACACATAAAATCCCACTACTCTGTATTCTTTCTCAACGGAAGAACAGCCTTCCAGCCTCAGGCAGCTTGAAGATTTTTCTTCTTTTTCCCTCAGAGCATGTAAATTGCAATTAGTCAAGCTAAACATCCAGCTTAAGAATTTTATTGGTAAGAATTTTTGCTGTCTGTGGCTGTTAAGACTGATAACACATTAGACTTTTTATAAGCTTTGTGTACTGACAATTATGGTCCTGACCTAGATTAGGCTAATAGAACCACACATTTCTGGGCATTATTCAATATAATCTTCTTCTTGATACAATATGCTTCTTGATCAAATATATTCTCTTGTTGGGAGCCTGAAGATGCTTTGTTGGCGAAATAATTGCTGGTTGTAACCTTCTTGTTGTAACATAGATTACCAAGTATTTGGTTGTAAACCTTACACAGACTGAATCTGAATTACCTAGAATCTGCGGTTCTAGGTAATTCTACCAATGATTTCTATTGCCTCCATTCCTAGCTAAGAAAAAACAACAGAGGGGAAAAAAACAAGACAGCACTAAAACTATACATTGGCAAGCATAGCATCTTATAATACTGCTAGAGCATTTTTGGGGAGGTTAGGAGTTGTAATACGGATGGACCCATATGGCCATCCTTTATTGAAACTGTTGTATAAAAATATGTGTGTACCATCTGTCTGTCTGTCTGTCTGTCTGTCTGTCTGTCTGTCTGTCTATCTCTATCTATCTTCTACAAAAAGTCGTAACAAGGACAGAAATACGTGAAAATGATATAGGTACCGTTTTATAAGAAGACATTAGATCAGAGGTATACGAAAGAATATGCTCATGGTTGAAATTTGACATCAACAGAACATGGAAGAGTACAAAAACAGTAATAAGAGCAAATCAAAAAAAAATCAGGGGGTAAAAAGCTTAACCATTCCCATTTGAT
>NW_015420330.1:0-1456 GCF_001527695.2 Protobothrops mucrosquamatus | reverse complement strand
CCAGTGCCAATCACAGGGTTAACAATAAAATAATCATACTCTAACTAACATTAATCAACTATTAAAATAACATATCTATAACCTCCTTTAACTCTCTTTTAAACAAACATACAGTTATTAAAAACAATAATAATAACATCACTTTAATAATTAAAAATAGTACTAAGTAAACTATTCTAACCTTTATACAACAATAATACTCTAAAATTCACTCAAAAACCAAATGATATTTTTGGTCCCATATTTACGATCAATATAATCTATCCATCTTCTCCAAACTAAAATATATCTTTCTTGTGAATAATCCTTCACATAAGCGGAAATCTTGGCCATTTCTGCTAAGTTCGAGACTTTAAGTGACCATTCTTCTATAGTGGGTAAATGTTCCGTTTTCCAATATTGAGCTACTAGTAGTCTTGCAGCAGTTATAAAGTTCAACATCAATTCCATTTCTTTTGCATCCAAGTCTTCCATAATACCCAACAAAAATATCTGCGGCTTAAACTTTATCTTTTTCTTAAAAATATTTTGAATATTCCACCATATCTTAATCCAAACACACAGCAACATTGACAGATTCTATTTAACCTTAAAATATAGTAATGGAAATCCAATTGACTATACGATTACCCAATATTTCCAATGTCCTAAAATGTCTTAGAAAGTATGAAGGCATATATACTGTATATTGATATTCTGATAACCAGCAGCTTTCCTCCAACTATTCCTCATGTGTCGCATTCTGCACTATGTGTCACATTCTGCACTAAACATGGCATACAAAACAAGCATATCTAATCATAGACCTTATGCAAAACTGCTAATTGGTATTCCACCTTGTTTCTTTAGATGATCTCTAAAGAAAAAATATAGCTTCAACTCCTGGGACCCACAGTTAAAAAAAAAATAAAAAAATCAGTGACCAATGAATAGACAGATGAATCTCTTGACCCTTTAAAGTTGCTGCTTTTACTTGATTTAAGAAGTAGGGTAGCTCCAACTCTCAGGCGCGGATTAATGATAAGTGTATTCTACATAAACTTTTAAAAGAAATGAACTATTATGATTTTGGATGAGTGCTTATCCATCAGGTTTACTTGAACAGAAATAATTGGTAGCAGCTGCAGTTGTAGCTGTGTTATTGCCCACTCAGATCAAGGTTACATTCTGCTTGTGATATGTTATTAATGATATATGCACTTTGTTTTTGTAATTAGGAAATGGGTCTCTATCACTAGACTCAGTGTAAGCTGAAAAACATAAGAACACAAGCATATCCAGCTCAACATTCTTTGCTCAGAATGGTCCTTCAACTATACAAGGAAGACAACAACTGTCCCATCAAGGCAAACAGCCATTATTCCTTAGGGCTTAGGACAAGGGTCTTCAAACTTGGCCCTTTTATGACTTGTGGACTTCAAGTCCCAGAATTCCTCAGCCACAAGTCTACTCTATC
>NW_015420328.1:0-1456 GCF_001527695.2 Protobothrops mucrosquamatus | reverse complement strand
AGACACATGAATGGAGACAGATTATGGAAAAGATAATGTGCATCTTCCACATCACACAAAAACATAATAACAAACCTAATTTCCACAATACAATATTGAGCACATATCCACCATTTCCCAGCAAAACACTAAGAATCAGGTGTAAATTTTATTGATAGGAAACCAGAGGAATAAAATAGAATGGAATGAAACAGAACAGAATAGAATAACAGAGTTGGAAGGGACGGGGCGTTGTCTTACCTGAACGCCTTTTCTCAGTACGGAGATGGAGAATTCACACATGGGTTTTCATTGGATGCCTGCTCTTGAGACCAAGTAGTCAAATTTAACACGCCCCCTCTTGCTGGCCAGTCTTTAACAAGGGCGAAGTGACTGAATATGGACGAGGTGTTGGCTCTCAGACCCCTACAATGGCCTGTCTGACCTCAAGGGGTGGGTGTGAATTCTCCATCTCCGTACTGAGAAAAGGCGTTCAGGTAAGACAATGCCCCTTCTCCAGTACGGGAGATGGAGAATTCACACATGGGACATACCAAAGCTCCACAGTCCCAATGGGTGGGAAACATAGGAGCCCTAATTAGAGTCTCCAGCAACCACCTGCTGAAGAACCCTTCTTCCAAAGGAAGCATCTGCCGCAGCAAAACGGTCAATTTTGTAATGACGTACAAACGGGGAAGGCGACGACCAAGTCGCAGCCCTACAAATCTCGTCAATGGACGCCTGGGTGGACCATGCTGCAGAGGTCGCAGCGCTACGAGTGGAATGTGCAGTAATATGCCTAGGAGCTGGCAGGGATGAGGACTGGTACGCCTCCGCAATACAGGCCCTGATCCACCTGCCAATAGTACCCGAGGAAACCTTCTGACCCAAAGAGGCCGGACGGTAGGAAACAAACAGGGCCTCTGACCTACGAAAGGGTTCTGTACGCTTAATATAATGCCGCAACGCCCTACGGACATCTAGTGTGTGCCACTGCCGCTCCAAGTCGTGGGAAGGATCTGGGCAAAAATTGGGCAAGATGACTTCCTGTGCCCTGTGGAAAAGTAAATTAACTTTGGGAACAAATGTGGGGTCTAGGCGAAGGACCACTCTATCGCTGTGAAAAATACAAAGGTCACTTCTGACCGATAAAGCGGCCAACTCAGAGATGCGTCTGGCCGACGTGATCGCTATCAAGAACGCAACCTTAAGAGAGAGGTTCCGCAATGGAACAGTCCTTATTGGCTCGAAAGGAAGCTGTGTAATAGCCCAAAGTATGAGCGGTAACTCCCAAGAAGGATATCTGTGTACCACGGGAGGTCTAGTGTTACAGGCTCCCTTAATAAAAGCCCGAATCCTGGGATGGTGTGCCAGAGGAACTGAATCTGCACAGGTAAGTAATGTGGACAAGGCAGCCACCTGTCTGCGTATGGTCGCAGGGGCGAGGCCTTTGTCCAGACCATCTAAAAGATAGTCC
>NW_015420327.1:0-1456 GCF_001527695.2 Protobothrops mucrosquamatus | reverse complement strand
AGGATTTTACTTAGGGATGATTTTAAGTATAATTTTAATTGGAACACAGCCTCTAATATTTGGTTTTTAATTTGGTTTTAGAGGGGTTTTTATTTTTGTATATTGATATTTGTATCTGTTTTAATATGCTGTGCACCGCCCTGAGTCCTGCGGGAGAAGGGCGGTATAGAAATTAAATTAATAATAATAATAATAATAAATGTTGTTCCAAACAGATTTGTTCATGGTCCTAAACGAATTAAACCCTTGCATCTAGCTGACAAATATCTCTCAGTGCAAGCATGAATGAACTAAAGAAGCTTTGTTTTTCAGAGTAGAACATCACAGCATACAAATCTGTTATTTTCCAAAGTTATATCAGGACAAAATGGTGTTGTTGTTTTTACTTATGAGAATCAAGGATAATAGAGGCCAAAATAGTTAATCTTATTTGTTTGCCAGTATGTCTTGGAACTTGCTGCAAGGAAAATTCTTGTAGTGATTTGGTAAATCAGTTCTGATAAATCCAAAAATAGAAGCTTGATATAGTCCAAATTAATGTAGAAGATGAGCCATCGTTCTTTATGGAAAGTTCTGTTCTGGGAATAGATTTCCTCTAAGCTTAATAAATATTTATTTCTGCCTGGTGGAAAAAGTTCCCACTATATCATTCTGGAATGAACTTGGTTTATGACTGCCATAAATTCTATTATTTGATTCGGAGATGGTAGGAATAAGAATAAATTAGCTAAGTATTTAAACAGAAAGACAGATGAATTGTTATATATTTGTCTCCAAATAAATGGAGACATCAGTATCCAAATACAGCTATCAATTGCTCAAATTTCTGTACAAAAGGAATTATTGTGGGGTTATCCACAGAGCATGGCCCCCCAAAAATCAAAAGTGCATCACGTATAAAAAAGGGATATGCAACTTCAATTGCACTATTGTGGCAGCCATTTTGACTTTTTGATCATGCTGCTGATTGATTTTATTTCAAATGGGACTCCCCTCCATACTGCCAAGAAATCTTTCAACATCTAGCCAGGTGTAACTGAATATGCTTCTTATGCTGACCATAGGAAACATTAAAGCTTGAGATAATCCCAGGGGTTTAACATCATCATTCCTTTTAAAAGGGATAAGATAATAAAAAGAGCAGTGAGAAGCTCTGCAGATTATGAGATTGATATTGAGTCAGTTGACCCTGAAAAACAACTAAATGGGAGACAAAATTAATTCTGGCCAACAAAGACATCTGAGTAGGATGGGGGGGAATGAAGGGTTTTTAAATTTTTGATCCTCTCTGCAGATGCTCCTGCTATCAGAATATATCTCTGCATGTTTCTGTGCCCTATCAAAGTGCCAGCAATTGAGGGTGAAACTGAAACTCGGCCTAAGAAGCAATCTGCCCTCTTTTTAATGTCATGCAAATTGGTATGATTTGGATTACAATATAGCTCACATGAACGTA
>NW_015420326.1:0-1456 GCF_001527695.2 Protobothrops mucrosquamatus | reverse complement strand
AGGTTAGGTTAGGTTAGGCTAGGTTATGTTAGGTTAGGTTATGTTATGTTAGGTTGGGTTAGTTTAGTTTAGGTTAGTTTAGGTTAGGTTAGGTTAGGTTACGTTAGGTTACGTTAGGTTAGGTTAGGTGAGGTTAGGTTAGGTTAGGCTAGGTTATGTTAGGTTAGTTTAGGTTATTTTATGTTAGGTTGGGTTAGGTTAGTTTAGGTTAGTTTAGGTTAGGTTAGGTTAGGTTACGTTAGGTTAGGTTAGGTTAGGTTAGGTTATATAAGCTTTGGTTAGGCCAGGTTAGGTTAGGTTAGGTTAGGTTTGTTTAGGTTAGGTTAGGTAAGTTTTGGTTAGGTTAGGTTAGGTTAGGTTAGGTTTGTTTAGGTTAGGTGAGGTAAGGTTAGGTTAGGTTAGGCTAGGTTAGGTTATGTTAGGTTAGGTTAGGTTAGGTGAGGTTAGGTTAGGCTAGGTTAGGTTAGGTTAGGTTATGTTAGGTTAGTTTAGGTTAGTTTAGTTTAGGTTAGGTTAGGGTAGGTTAGATAGCCGCAGGTTATTCTAGGTTAGGTTAGGTTAGGTTAGGTTTGTTTAGGTTAGGTTAGGTTATGTAAGGTTAGTTTAGGTTAGGTTTGGTTAGGTTAGGATAGGTTAGGTTAGGTTAGGTTTGGTTAGTTTAGGTTAGGTTAGGTTATGTTAGTTTAGGTTTGTTTATGTTAGGTTAGTTTAGGTTAGGTTAGGTTAGGTTTGGTTAGGTTAGGTTAGGTTAGGCTAGGCTAGGTTAGGTTAGGGTAGGTTATGTTATTTTAGGTTAGGCTAGGTTAGGTTATGTTAGGTTATGATAGGTTAGGTTAGGTTAGCTAATGTTAGGTTAGGTTAACTAATGTTAGGTTAGGTTAGGGTAGGTTAGATAAGCTTAGGTTAGTCTAGATTATGTTAGGTTAGGTTAGTTTAGGTTAGGTTAGATATGGTTTGGTTAGGCTTGGTTAGGTTAGGTGAGGTTAGGTTAGGTTAGGTTGGGATAGGGATAGGTTAGGTTAGTTTTCCTCTGGTTTTGGGTTAGGTTAGGTTAGGCGGGGACAGGTAGAGTTAGGCTTGTTTAGGTTTGGTGTCAGGTTGGGTTAGGTTTTGTGTTAGGTTATTTTAGGTTATGTTAGGAGAGGTGGGGTCAGGTTGGGTTGCGTTAGGTAATGGCAAGCCAGGTGGGTCAGGGAGAGATTAGGTTAGGCTACGTGTGTCAGATTTGTTTAGGTTGGATTAGGTTAGGTTAGGTTGGGTTAGGTTAGGATAGCATAGGTTAGGTTAGGACATGTTAGGTTTAAATTGGTTTCTGTTGGGGGCAGATTTGTTTAGTTCATTACCGGTTAGTCTATGTTCGTTATGGTTAGTCCAGTGAAGGTAAGTTTGGTAAGGCTGTGGCAGGTAAGGATCTTGCCTCGTCAGGCCATGGCAGGTTTCTGTTAGGCCTGCATTG
>NW_015420325.1:0-1456 GCF_001527695.2 Protobothrops mucrosquamatus | reverse complement strand
GGAGAGAAAACTATTCTTTGGCACAATTAGCCCCAAAATGGAAGCTTTGCAAAACAACAACCAGTTTCCTGTTTCTTCTTCCTCTCCAGCAATGCCCCACCTGGCCGGAAATTGTTTCAACTGTGGTAAACCCGGCCATTTTTAATCACAATGCCGCCCCCCCCTGGGGGAGGGGCCTATTAAGGGCAGTTTATTCAGTCAACCAAACCAAAGACATTTTACCCAAAATGTAAAAAAGGAGTTTTTAATCAGTGTCGTTCAATTTATAGCAATTGTTAGGCACCTTTTTTTGCCTACACACTTGCTCAGTCCATTATTTGATTTAGTGACCAAAGGAAAACAACCTGAAAATTTTCATTGTAGTTCCATCTGAAGCACTTGCCACAGTGGAACAAATTAATGACATCTTGAATATTCAATTTGTGGACAGGATTCCACATAACCATTGTCAGTTAACATTTTTGATTGTGAACACTCTAACACTACCTACATGTTCAATCACTCAAGTGACACCTTCATTGCTAGTCTTAGAGTAGATCCACATTTTTCACACACCTAGAGCCACTCTCACTCAAAAATCAGCTCTATTTGCTCAAATAATAGTGAAAGGCCGCCAGCGGTCCAAAGCCCTGGCTGGCATTGAACCTTCTACACTGTATGTTCCATGTTCCCTTTCTACTTGGGAAACTTTGTTTGTCAACAGTGAACAACTCCAGTTCACACTTGCAGACTGGGTTGGCACTGTCTCTTGTCATCCACCCCCGGATCCCCGCTTGCAACTTCTCAAAACTTTACCTTTCACTTGGCAATCACTTTTTCGACCTCATCCTATTCCAGATGCCATCACAGTGTTTGCTGATGGCAGTAAAAAAAATATGGCCCAAAGAGTAGAACTTTTTGCTTCTATATTGGCTTTTCAACACTTTTCAGCAGACAAACCTTTTAACCTCATCCTGGACAGTCTGTATGTCTCTCAAACTGTTAGATCTCTCTATGAGTCATATTTGGCTCCCTCCTTTGATGCTGAATTGCTATCTTTGTTTTTCAAACTGCAGGGGAGGCAACTCCTATTTTACAGCAATGCCCCACATGCAGTTAACAGGCACACTCTCTTCCGATGAAGGTTAACCCCAGAGGAACAGTGGCCTGTCAACTTTGGCAAATGGATGTTACTCAATATCCATCCTTTGCTCCATGGAAATTTTTGCATGTCTCAGTGGATACCTTCTCAGGCTTCATCATGGCCACCCCTCAAAAGGGAGAAGCCACTAAACATGTAATCAATCATTGTATTCGGACCTTTGCATCGCTGGGATGCCCCAAAGAACTAAAAACAGATAATGGCCCCGCCTACACCAGTGCTGCATTTGCAGACTTCTGCAGGCGGTGGAACATTAAACATAGCCCTTGACCGGTACATCAGACAACAGGGGAAAAATGCCCCTGGTCTCCCAGC
>NW_015420324.1:0-1456 GCF_001527695.2 Protobothrops mucrosquamatus | reverse complement strand
TTGTTAAGCAAATCTGGATTCCCCCATTGACCTTGCTTGTTGAAAGCCAAGTGGGAAAATTACAAATGGTGATCACATGACCCTGGAACAATGCAACTGTCATAAATACATGCCAGTTGCCAAGTGCCCAAATTTTGATCATGTGATCGGGGAGATGCTGCTGTGGTTCTAAGGGTGAAAAATCGTCATAAGTCACTTTTTTCAGTCAGTCACTAAACAAATGCTTGTAAGTGGAGGATTACCTGGAGTCAAAATGTCTTATGTGGTATTACCTATTATCTGGAAGCTATTAAGTCACTGATGTTAGAAAATGTTTCTGTGAGTAAGACTCCATAATAAAGTTGCTTATGTCTGGTTCACCCTTAGATAATAGAAAAATAATTACTTTGCCAAGCTCATGTCATACAGTATAGGAGATGAATTACTGTATGGGAATTTTGAATCAGGGTTTACATAACTCTCATCTCCTCTGCCTATTGCTTTGGGGCTTTCTTGTTCAGCCAGCAGATTAACTATCAAATTCCCATTATGTGATAAGATGTCACACAGAATCCACGGCAGATATCAAAAGGCCTTCCCTTCTGTCCTAACGAAAGCAAAATTCTAATGATATATAATGCCATAGGAACTATGTAGTTAAAAATAGAACAGGATATTTTAAAAACTTCTGTAGGATCGATATGAAATAGGGCTTTTCCTTTTTTTTAAAAAAAAAATCTTCATCACAATCAATGGCTTCTTTACCAATTTGATTTTCAAGCAATGTTTTAGGGAATCTTGCCATTCTTAGGATCCTTATTACATGCAATAGCAGAAGGTTATGTGTCTAAGTAAATTCACAAGTGGAAATTAGTGTGCTATAGGTGTACTTAACCTGGAGAAGCACGGTGCTAGAGAATCCAGGCAATATACAGAGTCAGTGACCAAACAAGGTGAGGGAGGATAATTTCCATATCACAGGGTGGACAGTCTTTGGTTTGGGAGTTGCAAGCATGTGGCCAGTGATTTGAATTTGGGGGTTGCAGGCATATCTCTCAGCCCAGCCCACCTCATAGGGTTGTAGGTGTGGGGGAAAGCTTCGTTTTTAAGTTGTGTTTTTAGCTTCTTGAGGAGCAGTTAAAATTAACTGATTTTGTGTTCCTTTTTCACTGTTTATTTTATTCTCTTATTTTACTCTGTTCTGTTTATGCTTCTTTCATTTTCTTCCTTAATAATAATAATAATAATAATAATAATAATAATAATAATAATAATAACAGTAAAGTTGGAAGGGACCTTGAAGGTCATCTAGTCCAACCCCCTGCTCAGGCAGGAAACCCTATACCATTTCGGACAAATGGCTGTCCAGTCTCTTCTTAAAAACTTCCAGTGTTGGAGCATTCACCGCTTCTGGAGGCAGATTGTTCCACTGGTTAATTGTTCTCACTGTCAGGAAGTTTCTCCTTAGTTCTAGATT
>NW_015420323.1:0-1456 GCF_001527695.2 Protobothrops mucrosquamatus | reverse complement strand
TTCTGCTGAGGGACTATTTGCCAACTGTCACTCACATCAGATGCAGATATGTTCTCCTCTTTGTATTTTCTCCGAGGCAAAGAAACACACGACTTGTTATTGTTTCAATTTTTTTTAGGTTTCTATGGAAAATTGTATGTAAAGATGCAGAATAAATAATGGTTCATTTATAACATGAGAAAAATACAAATGGTAAAAAGAAGAAGAATAAAATGTGATTTCTCTAGGTCTGAGCAAGGGCCCTCATGGATACATTTTTGAAAGAATGACACAAGGACAGTCAGAATATGACTGCCATTTGGGCATCCTAAATATTCATTTCCCAGAAGGCAAATTGGTATGATTGTTCCCCCGTTTCCTGAGGATGCTTCCTACCATATCAGTTTACAGTTGTTGTTTTTATGTCAAACAAAATACTGCTGTAGCCTAGCATTATTTCTATTTTTAAAACATGATCTTGGAGCCATTTGGGACCTATCTTCTTCTCCTGATATCATAAAATGATGGTTGAAGCTGACAATTTGCTTTGTGGCATGCTAACTTCTCATTTATTTTAAATAAATACATCTTAAGTGGGGAAAACAGGGAAGGAGGGAACAAAAGTAGTTCACTGGACATCATGTTGGGTCAAGGACCAGAGGTTCCCCAGGCTAGTGCCTCAAATGTTTCAGAACTATAACTTCTCAAATTTCCAGCTAACCAGGCTTTTCTCCCATGTCTTTGGGATCCACTTATTCAGAGGTATCCACAGGAGAGAGAGTGTAAAAAAAAAAAAATCAAGGTGGGACACATTGTTGCACATATAAAAAAAGAGGTGGGGCTCTGATCACATAGCTATGGCCTTCACCTTGACTTTTTTGACCCTTTCCTTGTGGACATCCCTGTACTTATAATAGCTAGTATCAAGTATATATGAAGTTTCAACTTATAGAAGGTACGTACGTTATCAGGATGAAACCAGTCAGAAATCACTACTACTATTTCATTTATTAAAGCAACATATGCATCCATTCAACTGTTAGTTTACTAACAATGAAAGAAACAAGACGTTAATCATGGAACCATCTCATTTAGATAAGCTCAACGCAAGCATACCTATAAGCAAAATTTCTCTTCCTATATGTCAAAAAAAATGGGGGTGGGGGGTGGTGTCCTCCACTGTTTTGTTATAAAGACCCAGAATCAAAGAATTGGAAAGTAGCTTATTTAGCCCAACCCAATGGTCAGTACAGAATCCGCTACAGCAGTGGTGGTGAACCTATGGCACGCATGCCAAAGGCGGCACTCGGAGCCCTCTCTGTGGGCACACGTGCCGTTGCCCCAGCCCCGCCTCCCCCCACACACCCCCTCCCCAGCAGCCCCCCTGGAGGAAAGTCACCCCCAAGTGTGGCCCACGTGGAGCAGCGTAGCCAAGGACATGGCAGCCAGGCAGCGTAGACAAGACTCTGCCCTCATG
>NW_015420322.1:0-1456 GCF_001527695.2 Protobothrops mucrosquamatus | reverse complement strand
TGGCAAAGGTTGTTGAGAGTGTGGTGGCATGTCAGTTCTCCCGGCACCTGGAGGAAGCCGTCTACCTAGACCCGCGTCAGTCTGGCTTCCGGCCTGGGCACAGTACAGAAACGGCATTGGTCGCGTTGGTTGATGATCTCTGGAGGGCTCGGGATAGGGGTGATTCCTCTATCCTGGTCCTGTTAGATCTCTCAGCGGCATTCGATACCATCGACCATGGTATCCTATTGCATCGGCTGAGGGGGTTGGGGTTAGGAGGCACTGTTTGGCAGTGGTTCTCCTCCTACCTCTCCGACCGGTCGCAATCGGTGTTGGCAGGGGGGCAGAGGTCGACCGCGAGGCAACTCACCTGTGGAGTTCCGCAGGGGTCGGTCCTCTCTCCCATGCTGTTTAATATCTATATGAAGCCGCTGGGTGAGATCATCCGTGGGTTTGGAGTGGATTTCCATCAGTACGCTGATGATACACATCTGTACATTTCCACCCCAGACCACCCCAACGATGCCGTGGAAATAATGTCCCGGTGTCTGGAAGCTGTGCGGGTCTGGATGGGGAGGAACGGGCTCCAGCTCAACCCATCCAAGACCGAGTGGCTGTGGTTCTCGGCGCCTCGTTTCAGCCAGTTTACTCCATCTTTGGCCATTGGGGGCGAAACACTGGCCCCGATGGAAAGGGCACGCAACTTGGGCGTCCTCCTGGATACCCGGCTGTCGCTAAACGATCATATGACGGCCGTGGCCAGGGGGGCTTTTTATCAGATACGTCTGATACGCCAGTTGCGCCCTTTCCTGGATCGTGACGCCTTGCACACACTCACTCAGGCCCTCGTCATCTCGCGCCTAGACTATTGCAACGCCCTCTACATGTGGATCCCCTTGGGGAGCATCCGGAGGCTCCAGTTGATCCAGAATGCGGCTGCGCAGGGGATTTTTGGGGCTCCTAGGAGCACCCATGTGACACCTCTCCTGCGCGGGCTGCACTGGTTGCCTGTGGCCTTCCAGGTGCGCTTCAAGGTGCTGGTGACCACTTTTAGAGCACTCCATGGCAGTGGACCAGGTTATCTGCAGGACCGCCTTCTGCCACATACCTCCCTTTGACCAGTCCGCTCCCACAGATTAGGCCTCCTCAGGGTGCCGTCGGCTGGACAATGCCGGCTGGTGACTCCCAGGGGGAGAGCCTTCTCTGTGGCAGCTCCTACCCTATGGAATGAGCTGCCCCCTGACCTCCGTACAATGGGGGACATACGCCTCTTCCGCTGAGCCCTAAAGACCTATCTGTTCCAAGAGGCCGGTCTGGCATAAATCCGAAATTCTAAAATTTTAAATTGGGTATAATTTTATATTATTATAGTGGGTTTTAGGACAGGACAAATAATTTAATTAGTTTTTAATATTTTTAAATATTATGGTATCGCTGTTTTATTAATGTGCCTGTTCACCGCCCTGAGTCCCGCAAG
>NW_015420321.1:0-1456 GCF_001527695.2 Protobothrops mucrosquamatus | reverse complement strand
TGATGACCTCCAAGGTCCCTTCCAACTTTATTATTATTATTATTATTATTATTATTATTATTATTATTATTATTATTATTATTATTATTATTATTATTATTATTATTATTATTATTATTATTATTAATAATAATAATAATAATAATAATAATAATAATAATAATAATAATAATAATAATAATAATAATAATAATAATAAAAAAAAGAGAACCAGGAAAGTCTAGTTGCCTTTTGGAAAAGCACCTTTGGGACAACCATGACTTGGATGATTGAGACTCTCCACTGACACCCATGACTTAAACCATCTTTCCATAAGGGCTATTTGATGGATGCCAGCATGCGGCCGTAACTTAGCTACCCGAGGCTGAAGCTTATAGAGCTGTTAGCAGTCATAGGTCGATCCCAGATCTAGGTAAAAAGTAGACATTGTGTTTTGTCCTTGTCATCATTATCCCCATTGTTACCATCACCCTTTCCCCCTGACAGGTCTCCGGGAACTACCGTACCTCTCAGCTTACACTCCAGTTTTGTTGAGTTTCTCCATGACAGGGCATAAATTCAACTCTGTCTTTCAACCCAGCCCCTTTGTTGTTTCCAAACAAACGAAACCGGCACCTGCCATTTCTGCAGGCCTTACCAAGTTCTTGATAGCTTAGACAGGGCATGACACTGTGCTTGTGTTTTCAGCTGTCACTGGGACAGGGGTAGTTTTATTAATATTATTATTTTGACAGTTATTTTTCTTCTGGTTTTTTTTTAAACAGCACCATTTCTTGCTTGACAGCTGAAATAAGGCTTTTTTTCCCAACAGCATTTAAATAGCATTTAATTGGAGTCAGAGTTTACCCTGAAATCGGAAGACTGTCACACAAAGGATACACAGCCAGACTGCACATAATGTGGCTTGTTTTGGCTTAGTACGGTGTATGAATCTAGCCAATGAGTGATTTAGGCTGGAGTCAAGGTATATTCAATATACCAGAGGTCCCCAACATTTTGGGCACCAGGGACCGGTTCCATAGAGAGAGGTTTTTCCACGGACTGGAGTGTGCGTGGTTTTGTGTGCTGCCTGCATCCCGCAGATGGGGCTTTGCTTGTTTGTGAGGACCGCTTACTGGCATGGCGCGGCCCAGTATTGGGCCACAGACCACGGGTTGGGGACCCCTTCAATATACAACCCTAGGCTGAGTTAACACAGTTCACTAAGCTGTGATCTAAATTGTACAGTGATTAGATTCTGACGCTACTATGTGGTCCAGACCAAACTGGCTCTCTTTATGGTGTAGAAAGTTTGAGGGCCACCAAAAGGCTGGGACATTTTGTTGGTTATATGAAGGAGGCTGCAGTGCTTAGTCATGGACGGCGCAATGTCCCCCTGGAATGTCTCAAATTGCTCTTTGCATTGTGACTAAATGTTGCCCACTTGCCGTAGGGAAGAAATAAAAGAAATCAGTCC
>NW_015420320.1:0-1456 GCF_001527695.2 Protobothrops mucrosquamatus | reverse complement strand
GGCCAGACAATGCCGGCTGGCGACCCCCAGGGGGAGAGCCTTCTCTGTGGCAGCTCCTGCCCTCTGGAATGACCTACCCCCCGACCTACGTACAGTTGCGGACCTGCGCCTTTTTCGCCGAGCCCTGAAGGCCCATCTATTCCGTGCGGCCGGCCTGGCGTAGTTTGATTATGTTTTAGTGGGGTTTTTGTATGGGGTACTTTTAGAGCAGGCCTTTATTTATTTAATTTGATTTTAGAATAGATATTTATTGTGATTTTTATTATCGCCTGTTCACCGCCCTGAGTCCCGTAAGGGAGATAGGGCGGTATACAAATCTAAATAAACAAACAAACAAACCTATTACTCATGGTTCTTGGGGGGGACCCATAATGAACTACACGGTATAAACAGTTGGGAAAAAAAAGATTCTTGGATATATATTTTATTTGAGTGGTTTAGAATATCATACAGTAAACAAGATTTCTGTAAAAGTTAATTTATCCATAGTGGTGGTTTCATAAAAATAGTTGCTCACTTACAGCTTTTCTGTGACTATTAATACATGGAATTATATTTATAGCAATAGAGCTGTACAAGGTAAATTCACAGCTAACACTACACAGAAATATTATTTGGAATGGGGGGTTTAAATGATGCCTTCACAGGTTATCAATTACAGCCGCATAAAGCCGTGTGATCTGCACAAAAAAGAGGGAGGGGCAGGGTACAAACAGAATCTCCATTTCTCCCTCTTTGCTAGCAAAGTCCTGTCTACATTTCAGGCTTAATAAATTAACAGCAAATTATGCCAAATATCTAGGTTGGGAATAAAGATATATTTCTCTCTATTTCTTTCATTAATATATATAGACAGATAGATATTCTATTTTGTAAACAGCTACATATCTTTGTGCTTTCTTAAAAAACTAGAACGGGACAAATTCTTAAATATGCAATTTTTTGATTTCCAAGGTGCAAAGTCCTTTTTTCCTTCTCAATTTAATTTAGTCTAAGAGGGCTCCACGGTTCCTGAAGAAAACAAACGAAAAGACGGATTAACTGATCGTAGGTTGAGCGGAACTAGAAATATGGGGATTTTTGTTGATTGACCAAGATTCAATCTCTTGTTTATGCCTCTCTTCGAATTGAAAATTTCTCCTGATCTTAAAAAATAACTTGATTCTGCTCACCTGACAAGGTTACTTCTGAGAAACGGGAGGGGTTTGCGAGAAAAAAAAATCTTTTCAAGTTTAAAAAACAAACATTACGGAGTGATGCTGCTCTTGTTTCTATTGCTGTTGCTTAAAAAGAAAAAAATAATAGCAAACCTCTCAGAAATTAAAAGGGTTGATTTACGGAGCTCAGCGAACAAGCCACACTTTGTCGGTGTGCAAATGAAACGTTATTATGGCACTGGAGACGTGAAAAAGACACAGAATATGGAAGGAAGAGACACGGCGTTGCCTGGTGGGTT
>NW_015420319.1:0-1456 GCF_001527695.2 Protobothrops mucrosquamatus | reverse complement strand
TCTATTCTTTTTTTAATGGCAAATGGATGCAGATATCTAAGCTACAGAGCCAGAGAAAATCACTTTCGACACCTGAGGAGCCAACGGCATTAGACATCTTGCTTATTACAATCCAGGTAACCCTCTTTTTCTCCATATGTGTCAAATTTCAACACATAAGCAAACATTCCTTCTGATAAGCTTTTGGGGACTCAATTGTGGCTTGCCAGGCACCATATGTTAGATATTCAAAGGACATATTTGTTGGCTTGTTCCAATCTGTCCCTTAGTCAGGAGGTGTGAATACTGGAAATCGGTTCAATTAAAAATGGAGAATTAACTAACTTTATTTATTTAGTTGACTGCTTGATTATGGCTTCCTAGCCAAAAAGACTGTCCCCATCCTGCATCCAAACCAAATTAATCATGCATAATTCTCTCTAAAATTGAAAGCGTGAAATGAAATCCTTATGAGAGCCAGGCTGGTATCATGATAAGTCATTGACTTGAAATAGGAAATACCAGTCCAAGCCCACCTTCACCTATGGAAGCTTAATGGGTCCAGATGC
Organism: Protobothrops mucrosquamatus; assembly: GCF_001527695.2. Taxonomy (NCBI): domain Eukaryota; kingdom Metazoa; phylum Chordata; class Lepidosauria; order Squamata; family Viperidae; genus Protobothrops; species Protobothrops mucrosquamatus. Next base: position 908 of record NW_015420319.1, on the reverse strand, counting down.
TCCCACACTCCCAGGCCAGCCTATTTCACAGAGTCTTACTGGGGAAAATAAGAGGAAGCATCGTATATGCTGCTTTGAGGAAAAAGGATCTACATCTAATAAACAAACCCATTAAGTGACTCAGAAATCTGTTTAAAATATTTATGATATCTTGTCGTAAATTTTAAAAATGATTTTAAAAAATACTGCAAAACAGTATAATTAAGACAATAAAATTAAGGTCACTCAAAAGATAAGTAATGTCAGGAAACTAAACAAAGCTAGTGCTCCAGTTTTTGAGGGCACCAGCAACTGGGGGAAAAGAATGGTATTTGCTTTTCACCCGGGGTGCCAAAATGTGTAGGACATCTTACCCACACAAAAATTGACAAATTTTGTCAGCCTCAGCATAATCTGTTTATATATACATTTCACGCTCAGGAAGACCCTCAACATTTGGTTTTAAAGTACTGTATTGCCAGAAATGACTTGAGGTTGAAGTGTTCTCATTATATGTCCGCATTGCCGAGATCTGGCATCTGTCCTAAGCAAGGATTGGTGGAGCAGGTTTTAGAACTACTAAATCCATGATAAGATAAAACATAGCCCAGCACTTAATAATAATAATAATAATAATAATAATAATAATAATAATAATAATAATAATACTTCCATCCTGCGACGATATCTGTAATACCATCAAACATCCCCATCTGCCTATCCCAGGTCGTTGGGAAGGACTCGATAGGTAGACAAAATGCCAAATCCAGTCTGAACATCTGGCTGACTGTGCGATGATCCATAATAATAATAATAATAATAATAATAATAATAATAATAATAATAATAATAATAATAATAATAATAATAATAATAATAATAATAATAATAATAATAATAATAATAATAAAGTTGGAAGGGACCTTGGA
>NW_015420318.1:0-1456 GCF_001527695.2 Protobothrops mucrosquamatus | reverse complement strand
ATTCTTTTATTTCAGTACTCCTGAGTCTTAAAGAAATGCACGAGGCATTTTTAATCAATAATGGAGAATATTTGTTGCTCAAGGTTGAAATGAGAGGTGATTGGAACTCTCTGAGCTTGGTTGCTTTCTTGCAGATGTTTGGTTACCCAAACTAGGTAACATCACCCACTGATGGTATTATACCTAGTTTGGGTATAATGAAACATCTGCAAGAAAGTCAACCAAGCTCAGAGAGTTCCAATCACCTCTCACTTTTATTCTTTTAGAAACGCCTTTTCCAATATTGTGCTGGCAAGTTGCATTGCATTCTTTCTTGCCTGTTCTGCATTTTAATCACCTGCTGTGCCCACTTAAGCCAGTTCCGCTTGATCAAACACCAGGGCTGTGTTCACACACTGCCCTTCACCTGGTTTCTGAATTAACCCATTTTCTGGAAGGAGAATCACCCCAGGACCCCGAAAGGATCCAAATTGCTGGAGTTCACACAAGGCGTGCAGCTATCTCAAAAAAAACCAACGGTTCACATTCCCCAAGCTTGGCATATGGCAGGGAAAAAAAGCAAAAGTAGTTTTTTTTGGGGGGGGGGGGTTTGTTGTTGTTTTAAGTGGCGTAGTTAGGCATGCTTGACTCCAGCAAGAGACCACACCTTCATTGAAAAGTATTACTTAGCTTATGAGTAAATTTTAGAATATTATTAATAGTTTATTGTGGATGAATTTATATTATTTTTAGTAATAATGTTTAATTATATTATTATTTTGCTGGAAAAGTGTTAAGATCTATCTATTTTGTAGAGTTAAAGTAGGTGTGGATGAGACTTGACTGTAGTATATCTGGGTAATGTTATTTAATTTATGATTCTGTTTTTATAACCCTGTAACCAGCTCTGGGAAGCGAAGGGGGGGAGGGGGGGAGGGAAGTGGGATATTGTATGGAAAATTATTTAAAACTTTTAATAAAAAAAATAGAGACCACACCTTCAAAGTTCAAGAAGGAACAGAGATTTCAGCTTTGGGGGGGGGGGGTCCCAATCAGAAAATTTTGCAATGGAAGCACCTTTCCTCATTTTATTAAAAACGCATCGGCTCTCTGCTCACTTCACCAGATGCCTCTGTGAGGGGCAGCTCCTAAAAGTTTGTGCCTTTTAATAAAATGTATCTGGGGGGAAACGGCGCTATCAGACGCGCCCTCGGTTCTTTTTTTTCCCCCTCTCTCTCTCTCTCTCTTGCCAGGTAAATTAACACAGCTCTCCTTGGAAAGGAGTTCTCCTTTTGGATTCGGAAGTGGGTAAGAAGATTCCAACCAAAAGGATGACTTGACATCAATAATAATAATAATAATAATAATAATAATAATAATAATAATAATAATAATAATAATAATAAGAAGAAGAAGAAGAAGAAGAAGAAGAAGAAGAAGAAGAAGAAGAAGAAGAAGAAGAAGAAGAAGAAGAAGA
>NW_015420317.1:0-1456 GCF_001527695.2 Protobothrops mucrosquamatus | reverse complement strand
GGCCGCAGGGAAGACACCCTCCTGCAAAGAAGCGTTAATAATTCCCTGGAACCAGGCTCGTGTACCCTCCCGAGCTGCCAGTACCAGCCAGGAGGGACACGGATCTAATAAACATGTGGTTGCATTCAGCCTCCCCAAGACCCTGTCCACGTCCTCGGGAGCAACAGAGTCAAACTCCTCCCATACAACCGTCTCAAGAAATCCAATAGTTTCTTGCTGTTTCAAAAATAATTGAGGTGTACTCCCTAAAAGGTTCACTTTCTGAGATCTGCTGCAGGACAATGATGATGATGATGACAATGATGATGACAATAATTTTCTCTCTCTCTTTCAGGAGCTGATATACCAGTGATGGCGAACCTTTTAGAGACCGAGTGCCCAAACTGCAACCCAAAACCCACTTATGCATCGTCGGGTGCCGGGTGGGTGTGGCCCATTGGGTGGGTGTGGCCCATTGGGTGGGCGTGGCTACGGTGGTAACGGCAGACTGGGTGAGACTAAAAAGTTCAATCAATCAATTCCAACTTTGCAAGATCTTTTTTTTTCCCGTGAGAAGTTGAAATTGACTGATTGAACATTTTTGCACATGGTGATGGAGGCCTAAAGCGAAAAGGTTTTATAAAACCCAGCTGAAGGCCTAGGACTGGGGCGATGGCGCGTGTGCCCATAGAGAGGGCTCTGAGTGCCGCTTCTGGCACCCGTGCCATAGGTTCGCCACCACTGTGATATACGGTATCTATTCATTTTTTCAGCAGTGATTCTCAAATGGGAACTTCAGATGAATACAGAACTGATGACACTGAGAAATCTACTGAAATCCTGGTTATTCTTCTAAACTTTGGGACAGAGTGAAGGCTTAGCCACCTTGGATGGGTTTTCTGGTTTTATGTTGCTTTGGGGGCACTTATTATTTCTTTTGTTTTTGGAAGGATTTTTTAAAAATATAATTAAAAAAACTTGGGTAGCATCTAAACTGAAATAAATTGTAAGCCACTCAGAGTCATTGGGAGTTGGACAGACTATACGTCGATCTATCATTATCATTCCTTTTCATACTAACTTTCTGGGAAAGAAATGATCACCACACACTCATCTTATAGTAAGAATCTGTCCCCTATTCCTGCCCGATTTTGGTCAGTTTGGAAGAGAATAAGTATTAATTCAACTTAAGGGCACTGATTTTGGAACTGAAGCTGGGATACATTAAATAACAGAATCAATATGGATAATCTGAAAAGTGTAGAAAAAAATAAGAATTTTATTTATTTATTTATTTATTTATTTATTTATTAATTGTATTTATATCCCGCCCTTCTCCTTTCGGACTCAGGGCGGCTGACAAATGATAAAAAGCTAACATATTACACCTAGTTTAAAATTTGATTAAAATGAAATATTTAAGAATGTCAAATTTAAAAGTAATTAAAACCCCTATAAAATCCCCTAGGCCAGTCCC
>NW_015420316.1:0-1456 GCF_001527695.2 Protobothrops mucrosquamatus | reverse complement strand
TAGTAGTAGTAGTAGTAGTAGTAGTAGTAGTAGTAAATTGAAGCAAATGTTTGTGCACAATATTACAAATATACAAGATCGAGACCAGGCTACTCAAAAAAGAAGGATGTATGGAATGTTAAACCCAGTTTGTTTTACTCGTTGAATTATTAAGGCAGTATTTCAATCATCCAGTTCTTTCCTACTGGTTAAAAGCCAGCATTTTGGGGAGTGAGTTTCACAAATAAATTTATTATGAGAACATCAGGTTTATAAGATCTATATTTTCATTTTTGAACCAGATTACAGGGATACATGCAAAATCTTTTATTTGTAATACCAAAAGTGATAACAACTTTAACAACTTTCTCCTATACAGAAATATTTCATATTAAATTGGTCCAGAACGTGGCCCTACCAGCTGCAAAAAAATGACACCACTAACATGCTTTGTGAAATCCTTGGCTCCTTGCCCCCAAATTCATCTAAAAGTGCATCCTCTGTCTCCAAAAATTATCTATTTCTGGCTTAGCATCTTCAAAGGTCATACAAATTGTTCCTACTTAGTGTATAACAGAAATCTGTTGATTTTAATGTCTACATGGATCCTGCTTCCAGATAATGCTAGGAATCATATCTCTCTGTTTGTTCTGAAAATTTCTTTGTTTGAGCTCAAGAAAATAATGATTATTTGGTATCATTAGTAAATGTGGAATTTTCCATACATTATGGTAAGATTTCAGAATGTAGAACAACCATCAAGTCTGAAAGTTTCTTCAGCAAATCCTGTGGTTCAGCACTAGAGATGACCTCCAAGAAAACATTTTATATTTGTGTGTTGGTTGTCTGCTCAAGCAGGTCTTCTGTCCCCCTGAATCAAAATTTTCTGAATAACTGCTGTCTTAATATTTCCTTGATGTGGTGGAATACATTGGAACTGTACTTCTGCTCATCAAATCACACTACAAACCAACTTTAACCAGTTTAGTCCTCTTGCCTCCCTCCAGGATCACTGCTATTATCATGGACGCATCCACAATGATGCTGACTCAACTGCAAGCATCAGTGCATGCGATGGTTTGAAGTAAGAGAGTCTTGAATATTTTATTTATTTTATTAAGAATAATATACTGCTCTTGGAGTTGTCACAGTTAAAATGAAGGACATCAGTTTTTCATGCAAATGAGTTGGGTGTGATCCAAGACTTCTGCAGAATTAAGAAAGACTTTGGTTGAATACCAAGAAGAGCTGCTTCCAGCCAGGAGAGACAATAGGAAGCTAAATCAGATCTGTCTAAAGGAGCTTCCAAGCCCCTGTGTCCTTCACATACAGGAGGTGATGTTACAGGTAGAGAAGATAAATAGGTTTCAAAATGCAACCTTGCTAGAAAGGTATTTCAAGCAAAGGTATCTCCAAACAAATAATGTACAGATATTTTGTGGTGTGCAATCTCTTATATCTTTCTGATCATAGCTGT
>NW_015420315.1:0-1456 GCF_001527695.2 Protobothrops mucrosquamatus | reverse complement strand
CTCGGTCAGGTCAACAACAACATAGGATAGCCAGGAAAAATGAGCATGCCCTCCCTGGCTTCTGGGAAATTAAAGGATTTCTTCTCTCCCCAAACTGAGGTTGCTGGGTGACATTCTGTTCTCTCCAGCCGCCAAAGTTGAAATGACAATGGAGGCACAGAGCTCTGCAGATGGAAAGGATCCTCCATCTGACACAGAACGTTTGCATAAAAAGTCTTATTCTGTTTCCCAGTGGAAAATATGACTTTCCTGCTGAGTTTCAGTCTGGCCTCAGCAATAGGCTGGTCCTCCAATGGAGGCATTGTTGAGAGGACACATCCTCCATAAATGAGAAGTAGCTGTTTTGGAGCCAAGGCAGGGAAACTATGTGGACGATCCACAAAAGAGCAGAACAATGCATTCATTTTGCACTTTCTCAGAAGTAATCCTGGACAATGAAATTAGCTGGTAACACTTTCTTAGTTCATAATGGGAAGAGCACGTGGGAATGGCAATATGATAGCAACGTAAGAATCTAAGAGTGGGAGGGAATGATCAGAAATTGGCAGCCAATGTGGACATTAACATTCACAAAATATCCATCTACCATAAGCCAAAACATGAATTATTTATAAAAAATAAATAAAGGTGGGATATAAATAAATAAATAAATAAATAAATGATAGTATTCCCACTAATCCTTTAAGTCGGTCAGGATGCTCTTCACTCCTGGCTTGCTGCCTTCTTTTGTGCAGGAAAGCACACATTTAATTAAATATTTATCATTTTTATTTTGTATAAAAGCCTGCATGAGGCCCAGAGATATTTTTTGTAAATAAAGATGATGCTAAGACTGCTCTTCTACTCTACAACCTTTCTCCTCCTCATTTTATAGTTTTAAAATTAACACAATCTTTTTAAGAATCTTTAAGACGTCAAACTGGGCAAAGAGTTTGGAAAGCACCAAAGAAGATGTTTCTGCTACATTTAAGCCCAGGGGCTGCCACTTTATTGACAAATTTTCAGAATTCCCTATTTGAATTTGATTTGCGAGACCAGTGTAAGCAAAGCAGTGTCATATAGTTTCTGAGTAAACAACGAAACACATTTGCTCTTCTACTACAACAGGTGCAATCTGCTTTATAACTCATTTTCCCCCCAGAAATGACAGAAAGCCAACTTTTAGGAAATCTATATGTAGTATAGATAATTTCACTTCTTGTTGTATGGGGATGATATGCTATATTTTCTTCCCCACCCCCTAAATCTGAATGCCATTAGTGTAGAAAACCGGGACCTGAGTCTCCCGGCTTGGTTTCAGACCTCGTCCGGGGGCTGATTCATGAGTTGTCATATGAAGACACCAGACCAGGTTTCCTCGGGATGAGATCAGCCCAGAATAGTCTCTGAGGACCTCCTTTATTAGCAATCATCAAAGCAAATTGCAGGCAGAAGCGACAAGCAGGGGGGTGAGCCG
>NW_015420314.1:0-1456 GCF_001527695.2 Protobothrops mucrosquamatus | reverse complement strand
GTACAGGCCCAGGCTGCCCTATCACCTGTCTCTGGCCATTGTTGTTCCTGGAAAGTGGGTTCAGGTGAAAAGAACTGTCACCTAGAAATACCAGTCCTCAGTGGTCTCAACCATGCCAGATCCTCCTGATTTAAGGAATCAAGGCGTGAGTCCATGGAAAGTCCCATCATATCCTCTCCAGTGACAAGCTCCGCAGCTGAACGGCCTGAAAATGAAATTTCAACCTGTCTCACCTGTTGAACTGTTTCCATCTAAGTAGGAGAAGAACCTCAATGGATTGGAGTACCGTGGAAATTGTGTTCCTAGAACCTGGACTATGTATTGCAATATTTTTCTTCTGCTACTGTTGTTTCCCTCGTACCTTCTTTGGTAGAAGGAAGAACCATAGGCCCAATACTTTAAGGAATAAATGGGAGTTGTGTTTATCACAAGACTACGTATTCCACTTGCAAAGGGGCAACAGGGTCACTTGTTATGCTCCTGTCAATACAGTGCAGCTTTACCCACAACTTTAAATCTGGACATATGGAAGAACATACAGACATTACCTTTTGGGGAAGAATAACACGAGATTTATGGACAAGTGCCAGAATCTTCTTTGATGCATGTAAAGCTATTGCCTATGATCAAGCTAAATGGACTAAGTATGGAGACAGGCCTACACACTGAATGCCAAATATGTTTGCACATCCTACCCAGCCTGGCACATTCGAAGAATTCCTGCAACCTGGAGTGCTTCACGATAACCAGACCAACGGATTTTTCAGCATCATTTGAACTTGCTATCAATTGAACCAGATACAAATATGGGTTCAAGTTGATTTTCATGAACTGGAAACCACAACTGAGATTCCCTCAGTATCAAAGACTCTTTTTTATTATTATTATTGATCTGGCCCTAAAGAATTGTTTCATTTTTAAATGTGAAGCTTGAGAGAACATCACTTCTTATTTTGATTTGACTTGGAAAGGACCGTCCAACCAAATGGGCCCTCTATTTGTCTTTGTGGCCTTAAATTATATTATTAGACCCCAGTCTGACATTACACATAAGGAATATGTCACAGAAGTCACTGACAGTATGCGAGAGTTGGCTCATGTCCCTGCCCAGACATGGACAGGAGCACTGGATGTTGGAGGATGGTTTTTGGGAATGTTTGATACTTGGAAATGGATATTGTTCATTGTGGTTTTGGCCTTAGGAGGGTTGTTGTGTTTATCATGCCTTATCCCACTTATTTAGAGAATTGTTAGATCTACTGTATCCGGACCAACTTTTATTGCCACTCCTATCTATAACGATAGACCAGCTAAAGCAATGATTTTGCAACCTTTCCCTTCTGACTATATACCCCTCTTTAAGAGTCCCTAAGCCTATTCGGCTTTTATATTAAAAAGGGAGGAGTGAAGGGATTTTATTGTGCTTATGATTTTAGTATGTTTAAGTTTGACATTA
>NW_015420313.1:0-1456 GCF_001527695.2 Protobothrops mucrosquamatus | reverse complement strand
GACATGGTTGTTCCAGCTTGCGGGACTGGCCTAAGGGATTTTAAAGGGGTTTTAATTACTTTTAATTAGATCACAGTTAAATATTTCGTTTTAATTAATTTTAACAGGGGTTTTGTATTTTTTGTATTTTAATTGATTGTTAGCCGCCCTGAGTCCGAAAGGAGAAGGGCGGGATATAAATGTAATTAAATAAATAAATGTAATTAAATAAATAAATAAATAAATAAAGTGGTAATCCAGATGATTTGAGATTGCACTCAAGGCACCTATCGCTTATCTCCCAGCAATTCTTGTTGGATATGATTAATCAGCTGAATAATGATAGTATAATCCACCTTCTATTTTGCTATTTTTCTCTACTTTGGTGAAGTCAAGGCACCAAAGCCACATTCAACTATACTGGTCACTCACTCTGTCAAAAAAGGAAGATCAGGTTGATTTTGCATGATTTTTCCTTGATAAACCTACTCTGACTCCTTCCAAGCATTGCAGAATTTTCTAATGCTCACTGATTTACTGCTCGATCTTCTGTTCCAAAGTTAAGACAAATATCTGCTTCAAGCAGACAGACTGTAGTTACAACCCCCCCTTTTTTTAAGATAGCAACAACATTTGACTTTTTCCAATCCTCTGGCATTTATGACTGTCTTCCATAATTTCTCAAAGATCACTGAAAAGACATTCCCACTACTGCTTACTGCTTTCTTTTATCTTGGCATCTGGCTTTTCTTGCTTACATATCTCTTCAATACATACATAATCTTATTTCAGTCTTTTGAACTGTTCATACTTTAGAACAGGGTAGTCAACCTTGGCTCTTTTATGACTCGTGGACTTCAATTCCCAGAATTCCTGAGCCAGCTTAGCTTAGCTGGCTCAGGAATTCTGGGAGTTGAAGTCCACGAGTCATAAAAGAGCCAAGGTTGACTACCTCTGCTTTAGAAGGCTTCTAGATGTTTCTCTAAAGTTCTCTTCCACATGCACATAAACACATCACTGTTAGATCAGCATCCAAATATTCAAGAAGATGACAACAAAGTGGATCCCTTGGCAGTTCTTTTGTTTACTTGATTCATGCTTAACTGAATGAAAAGGGAAATTGAGGGATTCGTCTGTCAAACTGGAAAGCTGCCGATCATTCTTTATCAGGCAAGCATAGATAAAACATTTCAATCATTTAAACAATCTTCTATATCTATATATCTAGTTCTATATTACATCCAGCATAAAACATTCCCAGCTAATTCTCTGCTGGTGAGAATTGTCAATGAAAACATCTGGCAGGTAAATTACAGATAAATCAGAGAACATTGTCTAATTCTAATCTATTTCATGTGCTACTTCCTAATCTTATTGAATACATTAGCAATGCAATGCAACCCTTTTTATTTTTTATGTTCAGTGGAAAACAGAGGAGATAATACTGCTTTATTGTGTATAATCCTTTCACATTATA
>NW_015420312.1:0-1456 GCF_001527695.2 Protobothrops mucrosquamatus | reverse complement strand
ATAAATATGGTATATTCTTTGCCAATGAGTTGCATACAGACTATTTATCAATTGTGATTGAAAGGATATAGTTTGACTTTTTAAAGGGCAATCCTTCTGACTAAAATATTATGAGGCAATGAAGTTGCAAATGAATTTAGAGAAGTAACTTCCACTGAGAAAAATATATTTGATAACTTAGTATTTACATTTTAGGGGGAAAAAGATGCAACATAAAATGATGTTGCTGGGATGTTTTCCTTCATTATTATTATTATTATTTTAAGAAAATCTGTTATATTAAGATTTTTTTTAAAAAAAAATGCAAACTAAAAATACAAAGAAGAAAAAAGAAAAAGAGAAATATATCTTATTTCAATTATCAATAAGTGGTTTATCAATGAATTCACTACATAATATGAACAGGATCTCTGCCATAGTCACACACATTGCTGCATATTTTAGTTAAATTACCATTTCCAGAACAGAGAGATTACACATTTCCAACAACCTTTCCTTGACATCTGGAATAATATCACTTTTCCAATTTCTTAATGTTGTGTTTTGTGCTGCTATTTTCCCAAGAAGCAAGAAGTTTAAACAGTCTTTATAGGACCCATTATTCATAAACAGGAAATTATTATTTGCTGAGCAGGAGGCTGCCCAAACATCTAATGCAACTCTTTATTAAAACAATATCAACTTTAAATGCTATCTGGCAGGCAGCTTAGAAACTTGCCATTAATTCATGTTTCTTCAAAATATTTCAGTAAGCCCCTCTAGAGATGACATCATGGCACACCATCCAATTGTGCTGCATGATATCTTGTTCTTTCTACGATTTTGGATGAAGTCAGTCCAATGGCAGAAAGTTTGGTAAGTGCTATTTATGGGAATATCTGCAAAAAACTGAAAGCAGGATGAAAAAAAATGTGCTGGATTTATTAAATAATGGCTGTGTACACAACACACACAGATTTTCTGCCTACGCTTTGATTCTTTTTTCAGAACTTCTATTCTACTGAAATGGTGAAGAAATTGCCATGCTGCAGGAATGTAGGAATGCTTCTCAGACAATATAGCTAACAAATTAAGGAAAATAAATCCTGCAGATTTGGGGGTTCTACAACTTGATTAGAGAAGAGAAAGGTAGATTATCACCTCCATCATAAGCTTATTTTTGTACCATTTCACATGCTGCCATGTGATACGAAGCACAGCAGCTTGAATGGGAAAAATAGATTCCAGTAACTAAGTACTATATGTATCCATTAAGACTCTGCTTTCATTGTGTCCTCATTTGTGCGGATAGTGCACACAAGCACTCATACTTAAAGGCAAACAGCAAACTGGCTCTAATTTGCTGTGAATAGGAGTTAAAAGCATTTACAAATTTCTACTAATTTACTGTTCAAACACCAATCAGCTTTTAAAGGATTCAGAAGACTTCAAAATGTAGCCAGCTTTTTAAAAATAG
>NW_015420311.1:0-1456 GCF_001527695.2 Protobothrops mucrosquamatus | reverse complement strand
GGAGGGAGGGAGGGAGGGAGGGATGGATAGATAGATAGATAGATAGATAGATAGATAGATAGATAGATAGATAGATAGATAGATAGATAGATAGATAGATAGATAGATAGACGGAGACGGAGACGGAGACGGAGACGGAGAGATAGGTGGAGAGATAGAGAGACGAACAAACGGAGAGACGGAGAGAGATAGATAGATGCCAAATCCCAGAATCCCTAAGAATTCTGGGAGATGAAGTCCCATCATACTAAAAGGTGATTTTGGAGGGTGGGGGGTAAGTAGTCTAAGGCAACAAAACATAATTTTCTGCCTGCAGAAGAAGCAACGGAAAAGACTGCAGTGGTGACTCTTCCGCACGCTGTCATTTTGGTACCGGAGGAGCAATTTAAGATCCAAGGTAGGTACTTAATTATTGTAGCAATCGTGGGAAGAGTCTGTTAGGGGTTCGGGTGCCCTCGGAGCCGAGTTATGCAAATACAGCGGTGGGCACAAGCGCCCTGTCGAAAGTCAAAAAGCAGAGAAGGGTGAATGAGATGAATTCCGTCACTGGAGGCTTTTAAGACCGTACAGCCATTTTTCTGGAATGGTACAGGGTCTCCTGCCTGGGCAGGGGGTTGGAGTAGATGACCTCTCAGGTCCCTTCCAAGTCTGTTGTTCTGTTATTCACAGGTCCCTTTGCCGTGATATCTAGAAGTCAAGCGATTTATCTTCTCACCTCTTTTTTTTTTCTTTTCTTTTTGGTATCCTTCCCTTAGGCCAGCAGGAGTTGAGCGTCGAGATGTGGATTACCATTTCTTTGATAACGGCGTTTGTCTTTTTGCTTATGGTTTTTGCGATCCTGGTTTTGTTGTTCCGAAGGCGGAAAGGATCTGGCTTGATCAACTGAATAAAAAAGATCCCTCAATTACCAGGATGTGTGGGTGAAATTATTATTTCGCAACTAAGCCATAACGTGATGGCTTGCTGGCAACTTTTTATGCTGTGTGAACCCATCCATTTATGGCTTCCTAACCAGGAAGGAAAGAAACCTGGGTTCGCAGTGGGTAAGAACCAGACCGACCAGGCTTTCAAAATTTGGTGGATTGCACGCTGTGCTTCTTTCTCTTCTTTTGGAGTACAATTCTCTTGCTACGCTCTTAATTCTCTAAGATAAAATTCCTACTTAACAATCACTCTTAAATAGCTTCTTCAAAGGGTTGAGTTTCCCCTCCGACGATTGCAAAAAATCAACTATTTGATTTGGGGCCGAAGCGGGATGCAAAGCTTTGCTGGAGCTTTTGGTGAGGGTTTTGAATGATCTTACGTCTCGGGGGGAATTTTCCAGCACTTCAAGCTTTGTGCTTCTGCATAATTCTCGTGGCTCAATTGCTTCTCAGCACTCCTGTTGTCTCACACAGCAAGCAGGAATTCTTCCTTTACAGACAGCATGATTTTTTAAGTGACATTTTCATCAGGA
>NW_015420310.1:0-1456 GCF_001527695.2 Protobothrops mucrosquamatus | reverse complement strand
CACGTGACTGTTCACGGCTCTCATATCGTGTACAAAGCGATAAATGGGGTTCCCTTCGTTGTCTAGTTTGGGCTTTCTAACGGGAAAGATTGGCGTGTTGCATGGGGAAGTGCATTTGCGCAGCACCCCTTGCTTTAGGTATGCCGTAATCAGTTTCTGAATTGGCTTTATTGCTTCTGGTTGTATTTTGTACTGGGGAATGCATGGTGGCGGTCCTGCCTTTACTTGGATCACGACCGGGACAGCTGTCTTCAGCAGTCCTACCTCAGTAGGATCCCATCCCCACAGAGAGGCCGGTAAGCTTCTAAGGTCTATTGGCAGCTGGACCTCCCTTTCAGTTGTGCACATCATTGAAAAGGGTGCTCGTTTGACTGGGATGTCTAGATGAAGCCCTTCTGTAGTGCAGATGATGGTGGCCCCTAGTTTGCAAAGCAAATCCCTTCCCAGGAGGGAAAGGGGGGATTGGGAGCAGACCGTAAAGGGGTGTTCCAAGGATAATGGTCCGACCTCCACCTTTAAGCTGTTTGTGAATTCGACCGGGATGAGGTTTCCACCCACCCCCACTACATTATCCTTGGCCCCGGGCACCATTGACCCTTTAAAGGGTGCTGTGGTAATAAGGGAGGAGGTGGCTCCGGTGTCAATGAGACATTCGTATGCCTTTCCCCCTATGGTTATGGTTAACAGGGGCTCTCCATCAGGGCCCTCCTTTAAAGGAATAGCCAGCCCATGAAAAGTGGGCTTATAATCGCTCTCTAGTCAAGATAGGTCACGTTCTTGCCGCTCCCATTGGGGCAGATTTCGATCTCCATTCTGGTGGTGGGAGGTTTCTCTTGGGAAAGGGGGTCTTGGTCGGTGGTGCTGGGTCCAGATTTCCCTGTTCTGAGCCCCCCCGCACTGGCTTCTGATATGTCCACTTTCCCCACATCGGAAGCAATGCCCGCAGGAAGTTTTTCCTTCCAGCTCACATTGCCGACATGCCCACACTCTCCCTGGAGTTGGTCTGTAGTGCCTTCTCCGATTGTCCCTATTTATTAAAGCAAACGCTTGTAGGTCCTCCCTTCTCTCCGTCCTGCGCCTCCTTTCTCTCTCTCTGTCTCTGTCTGCTTCCTTCCTCTCCCTTTCTTCCTCTGCTAGTTTCTCTCTTTGGTCAAATACGAAGTTTGCAATCCTGCGCAACTCCGAGACGTCTAAAGTTGACCAGTTAGAGACTATTTTGTGGAAATGTCCTCGGATATCATTCTCCGATTGATTAACAAAAGCGGCGGCTAGAATGCTTTGGTCTTTCTGGCACCCTACGTCTAAATGCGCGAACGTGGTTCCGGCCTCTAAGAGGCGGACCCAGAAGGCATCTGGGGTTTCCTTGTCCCTCTGCCTAGTCTTTTGGAATTCAGTCCAGTTGAGGGGCTTTTTCCCTATCTCCTGGAGGGCTTCTAGTAAATTAGTTTTGGCCCTC
>NW_015420309.1:0-1456 GCF_001527695.2 Protobothrops mucrosquamatus | reverse complement strand
CTGGCCAATCCCAGAAACACCGGGCTCCTGGCCAATCCCAGAAACACCGGGCTCCTGGCCAAACTCCTCGCTGTCGGAAGGCACCGAAGGCTGCACCAGAGGGGAAGGGCCGGGAGAGAGAGGCCGAGCCATCTCCTCTCCGTCATGTTCAGAGCCTTCCTCCTCTGATGAGAGGGACCCACCGGACGGAGCCACAACAAGGGGGGAGTTAGATGCAGAGAGGAGGGGCACACGTTAGGAGGGACAGTTTTCTGATCACCACCTTTATCTGTCTCTCAACTCTACATCTCACTCCTTTTTGTTTTGTTAGACGAAATATCGTCGTAAGCGGGGTTAATAAAAGGATTATAAGCAGGAGAGGAGCATCCTTGCAGTTGTTTATATAGGGCCCAAACTTGACCCTGGGGCAATGTGAGAGAGGATCTGCTGGGATTTAAAGCTCTGATACATATATTGCAAAGTGAAGGAATACAAAAGAGCATCCACCAAGATCCTAAAGTATCAATTTTCAAATCAGAGGCCAAATTGTGTAAACTATCAATTTGGTGCTGAATGGTTCGTGAATTATGAGAAATATTAAAACAGCACATTCCCTCAAAACTTTCACAACCCAAATGTTGGCGCAGAAGCAAATAATCAATAGCAGCGTGATTTTACAAAATAGCTTTTCTCAAATCTTGTAGTTCATGGTTGATTGCTGACATAGCTGAAGAAATAGCATTAATGTTGAGGTGGGCACGAATAACAAGTCCTGGCACACCCACTAAAGACATAGTTAGTGCCACATATTCTGCCTTATTAAGTAACGTTGTCTCAGAGTCACAAGTGCTGTCTAGCGTGACCCCATGTTGAGAACGGTTCGAGTGAGCTTGTTGTTTGGAAAGCAAAACAGGAATCAGCCGGCTGAAGCAACACTGCGTTTCACTAATATTAGCAGGAATATAATTAAAAGTTTCTTGACCACATGTGAAAAACCATCCTTGTAGTAGCCAAATATGTCCATAATGAAAGAAAGTATCTTCAAAAGCTGTGCAATTTAAAACAGGTGAACTAATGCGATGACAGTGAGATTTTGTACTTGAAGAAGTACAATTAACTATTTTTGCACATGTTATTTTTGCAGGGATAGCTACCACCGGGGTATGCAAAGCAATAGCGTCAGGGGGTGGATAATAAGCAGTAACCCCCCATCTAGATATAGCTTTATAGTTAAAGTTCCCATTGAATAAAATTCTGCTCAAAACAGTGAAGTTTTGGATTACTGCAGAAGGGGTACAAACAGATTAAACATATAGAAAGCAAATTTTTCATGTCATACATTTCAGATAAGCAAAAGACATTATTTTGTGTGATGTTAGCCAGCTGCACCCATAGATTTTGCTTCATTCGTTGCTCGAATGATTGTTTGGGTGAGATGACAGTTGCTGTTGTCAAAGGGCAGATGTTAATGATCAGA
>NW_015420308.1:0-1456 GCF_001527695.2 Protobothrops mucrosquamatus | reverse complement strand
GCTGTGGGAGAAAGATAATCCTTTTTTTAAAGATTTGCTGTAAGTTCCACCACAATTGTATCCAAAAGGCCTTAATAACCTTACAAGTCCACCACATATGAAAAAAAGTTGCATCTGGATGTCCACACCTCCAACACTTGGATTCATAATTCACATAAATACGAGACATAGTTGAAGGATCCAAGTGCCATCTATAAAATATTTTATAAAAATTCTCCAGATTTCTGATCTAGTATAAAAGCTTCTCTTCATCAAGGGTGGGAAAACCTTTTATTATTATTATTCAGTTCAGTGGTTAGCAAGCTTTTTTTTTCAGGATGTCCTAATTTTTTCTGTTATTATATGAGAATTAAGGGCAGTATGGGCAACTTACTTTTCTATGTCTGCTACTTTGTGCCACCTACAGATATAGTTATATCTGTAATTGCCCTTTTAATGCTCAGTATTTCAGCCAGGAAAAGATTTATGCTCAACGCCCCCTTTGTAGATAGTTTTTTTGAAATTAGGAGATGCGTGATGAAGATGCACATCCTATAGCTAGACATTAGATTTACACAAGTTAGAAAATGATTACAGGCACAGTGTAGTAAGTGATCACAAGAGGACTCTGTTTATGACAAGCACATTAAGAAGGTCAGTTCTTATGTTTAAACCATATATAAACATTCTGCAGGGTAATTTATAAGGCATAAATAGGAGCAGCAACAAATATTCCTAAAATAATGTATTAGACATGTCCGAACTAAATCTTTGAGCCTTGCTGAATTCAAAGATTGTCAAATTTGTTTTCAGTTTAAAGTAACTCTTGAGACTGGCCATCTGAATCATAGATCTTTGCATAATATATAAGAATATCATCAGGGGATGGACAGAGGGAGTTATATGTATTTGTTATCACTAGAATCAAAGCTCATTGGTACCTAGATTATCTTCAGTGGTTCACTATGGTGAATAATCAGGAGTCCCCAACCCCCGGTCCATAGTCCACTATGGGCTGTGGCCTGTTTCAAACTGGGCCGTGCAAGCAATGAGCAAGTGGAGCTTCACACCTGAGCACAAGCGCCTTCTGCTCAAGCGCCCTCCATTCACGTGAGTGGAGGGTGCACACGCCCCCATACACACCAATGAAGCTGTGCACCGCGCATGCACCTGCCACTCACCTGCCGCCACCACCCGCACCAGGCGGCCAAGGTGGAAAGGTTGGACACCACTGCTTTAAGGTAGCATTACCTTAGAGTTTTCTAATGACTTCATGGATACGTGGGAATAATATGGAAGTAGTTTACCATTCCCTTCTGCTGGGAAATGTTCTCATTTCTCAGCCTAGCTGACAATCCTGGCATTCTTTAATGGTTTCCCATTCAAGCACTGAAGAGGCTGTCTCTCCTTAACTTCCTAAGGTGGGTAGCCAGGCTGGAACTCATTAAGGTTAATATGTATGGTTACTCACAGGTAG
>NW_015420307.1:0-1456 GCF_001527695.2 Protobothrops mucrosquamatus | reverse complement strand
ATAAGTCACTTTTTCAGTGCTGTTGTAACTTTGAATGGTCACTAAATGAATTGTTGTAAGTTGAAGACTACCTGTATAAGCAATTGTAATATGATATTATGTAATAATATAAACATTGTCATAGTAATAGTAATTGAAGAGTAATATTAGTAATTACCATAGTAATGAATAAAGGTATTAATAGAATAGAATTAGGAAGCACTCACATATTACGTTTGCATGATTGTTTTTACAAAATAAAACATCTCCCAAGATGTATAGGGGGGCAATAAAGAAACCAGCCATCCAAGGTCCGATGCTTTTGTGCCTCTCCTGAGTCTGGGTCAATCGAATTGAGCATGGTTTAAAAAAGGGCCTGTAATACTTACCCTACTAAATCCTAACCCCACTAAAGACACAGAAAAGTGAAGCAGCACTTAAAATACATCAGATGATGATCAGTACAGTAAACTAGCCTTAATTTAAATAATTGTTTGGTATTGTGATAGTCATATATTAACTCACTTTTTGGTATTGAATGTTTTTACCCCTTCCTTATGGATTTTTTTAGATTTTTGTTCTATCTATCTATCTATCTATCTATCTATCTATCTATCTATCTATCCATCCATCCATCCATCCATCCATCCATCCATCCATCCATCCATCCATCCACACACACATACATACACTATACACATATACATTTGGATGGATGGATGGATGGATGGATGGATGGATGGATGGATGGATAGATAGATAGATAGATAGATAGATAGATAGATAGATAGATAGATAGATAGATAAATCTATCTATATGTATGTATGTATGTATGTATGTATGTATGTATGTATGTATGTATGTACTGTATGTATATATGCTTTTTAGGTATATTTTTGTGTTTTTATTTTTGTGTAATTATTGTTTTCATATTTTTTTAAAATATATTTGTATCCCACCCCACTTTATCTGGGTCTATGATTGATTCCACACATCAAAGCCAGTTCTGGTTTTAAATTCCTCAGCGCTAGAATTGGGCAACCTGAGACCTTGGCCACATGTGGCCTCTGAACTTCTCTTTGCACTCTCACCCACAAAAATCTTTATGATTACAGTTACTGAAATCTGATGGTAAAATTTCCCATTATTTTGAAAAAGAAAAACAACAACCCAGAGGAGCTATGAGACAGTCCTAAACAGGCTTTGGATGGTTGAAAAAAAAAAACTTTCAAGCATCAAGATGATAGATAGATAGATAGATAGATAGATAGATAGATAGATAGATAGATAGATAGATAGAAGATGATAATAATAATAATAATAATAATAATAATAATAATAATAATAATAATAATAATAATAATAATAATAATAATAATAATAATAATAATAAAGTTGGAAGGGACCTTGGAGGTCATCTAGTCCAACCCCCTGCTCAGGCAGGAAACCCTATACCATTTCAGACAAATGGCTGTC
>NW_015420306.1:0-1456 GCF_001527695.2 Protobothrops mucrosquamatus | reverse complement strand
AAAATATAATTCCACTGCTTTTGGCCAGCGGGAAGCTGCCTTGTTCCACCACAACATTTTGTCAGCTTTCAAAAGTTCTGACTCAATTAGCAGAAATTCCAGTAGCGAAGCAGAAGAAGCTGAATAAACTTATTTTGCCTAATGCAGTCCTCTCCTTTTTGTTGCTAAGCAGCGGCGGCAGCATTTCAGGTTTTTTTTTCAAAAAAAGCTGGGATATTAGGCAGTCTTTTTTAGAAGTGAGTGTATTTTATTTTATTTATTTAAGAAAAATCTAGCACCTACGCATCCGTTCAGAGTGTAAAGCAGGGGTCTTCAAACCGGGCCCTTTTAGGTCTTGTGGACTTCAACTCCCAGAATTCCTCAGCCAGGCACGCTGGCTCTGAGGAATTCTGGGAGTTGAAGTCCACAAGTCCTAAAAGGGCCAAGTGTGAAGGCCCCTGGTGTAAAGGGACCAAGCAAGAAACCAGGGGACCGTGACTTCTAGTCCTGCCTTGGGTATGAAAACTGATTGACTTTGAGGCAATCATCAGGAGACTGTGAGTTCTAATCCTACTTCTGTATGATGAAGGTGGTTATCCTTTGAAAGCTGAATGCAGTGAAATTTCATTTTAATGTACACTGATTAGTGTACATTTAAAGTGACAAAGTTATTGTTCTGTTCTGTTCTGTCCCTTCCCGTCCTGTCCTGTCCTATCCTATCCTATCCTATCCTATTCTTGTCAGCAAAAATAATTTGGGGTTTCAACTCGAGCTGCACAAGAATAAATAAATAAAAATTAAAAAAAACTTGTGAGTTCTAATCCCACTTTAGGCATAAAAGCTGATTGGGTAACTAGCCCAATCATCAGCAGACTGTGAGTTCCAGTCCTGCCTTAGGCATGAAAGCCAGCTGGGTGATCTTGGGCCAGTAACTCTCTCAGTCCAACTCATCTCACAGGGTTGATGTTGTACGGGAAATAGAAGGAAGAAGGAATATTACATATGTTCACTGCCTTGAGCTCTTTATTAAAAAAAAAATAAAGGTAAATAAATAATAAGCAAATAAAATAAAGAGGATTGTTGTTTTGTTTAGTTTGATTAAAAAGTCCTGAAAGATTTTCCCTCTCCCTTTCCCTCTCTCTCCCCCTCTCTCCCTTTCCCTCTCTCCTTCCCTCTCTCCCTTTCCCTCTCTCTCTCTCCTTCCCTCTTCTCTCCCTCCCTCTCTCCTTCTCTCTCTCCCTCTTTCTTTCCCTCTCCCTCCCTCTCTCTTTCCCCCTATCCCTCCCTCCCTCTCTCCCTTTTCCTCTCCCTCTCTCCCTTTCTCCCTCTCTCTCTGCCTTTTCCTCTCCCTCCCTCTCTCCCCCCCTTTCCCCCTCCCTCTCTCCTTCCCTCTCTCCCTTTCCCTCTCTCTCTCCCTCTCCCTCCCTCTCTCCCTTTCCCTCTCTCTCCCTTTCTCCCTCTCCCTCCTCCTCTCTCT
>NW_015420305.1:0-1457 GCF_001527695.2 Protobothrops mucrosquamatus | reverse complement strand
GGTGGAGTAGTAGTTAGTCCTCGCCACCCTCATCGCCACAAGGTAGGATCTAATATGACTCCTTACCTGTGTTCGGTCGGATTCGGTCCGGGACGTCCTCCAACTGCTCTCTAGGCGTCTTTTCCGGCGTTTCATCTCCCTCAGCTCCTCAGTGAACCAAGGGGCTAATTGAGATCTACGCCGGGTCAGAGGCCGCAGCAGCACGACTCGGTCCAGTGCCGCGGCCGCAGCCACATCCCAGGCCGCGGCCTGATCTTCCGCTGAGCCGTGCCCTAATGCCTCCGGATATGGCCCAAGCTCCGTCAGAAACCTCTCAGGGTCCATCAGGAGCCTGGGACGGAACCATCTAAGTGGTTCCGTCTCCCTGCGGCGTGGGGAAGCGGTCCGGAAGTCTATCCTCAGGAGTGCATGATCTGACCATGACAAGGGCTCTATGACTATCTTAAACTAAAACAGGACAAATGTAAGATTGGTGTGCAGTCCACTGAGTTCCTAGGTTTCAAGATAGATGCGCAGGGTATCCACCCGTCTGATGCTAAGCTCAAAGCTATTCAGAAGGCTTCAAGCCCCAAGTCTAAGGGCGAATTGCAAGCCTTTTGGGGTTTATTGAATTTCTATCATGCTTTTCTACCTCACAAAGCTGCTATTGCTGAACCTTTGCACAGACTTCTTGACAAGAATGCGTGTTGGCACTGGACCAAAGTCCATGAGGCCAGTTTCAATGAGGTTAAAGCCTTGCTCACATCCAATGCGGTGTTGGTTCATTTTAATGAGCAGTTGCCAGTGTGTCTGGCTTGTGATGCCTCACCCTACGGTGTGGGTGCTGTTCTTAGCCATTTGACGGCTGATGGGACTCAGGTCCCTGTGGCTTACTACTCTAGGACCTTATCTGCTGCTGAGCGCAACTATGCTCAAATTGATAGGGAGGCTTTGGCTCTGGTGGCTGGCATTAAAAAGTTCCATGACTTTATCTATGGCCGCCATATTACAGTCTTCACTGACCACAAGCCTTTGCTGGGGCTATTCACTACTTCCAAACAAACTCCTCATATACTGTCCCCTTGTATGCTGCGTTGGTCCATCTTCCTCTCAGCTTATGACTATTCACTGGTCCATAAGCCTGGTAAGGAAATGGGTCATGCAGATGCTTTAAGTAGGCTGCCATTACCTACTGTGGAGCCTGATCCCGCTCCTGCTGTACACATATTGTCCATTCAGGAGTTGCCTGAATGTCTCCTCAATGCTAGGGATGTGGCTTCTGAAACTGCCACTGACCACACGCTCAAACGCGTGCTGTCATGGGTTCTATCTGGGTGGCCTGACAGGTGCCCTGCGGAGGATTTTCAACGTTTTTGGGTCAAGAGGCACGAGTTGTCCACTTTCAATGGCTGCCTCCTCTGGGGATCGAGAGTTGTGATCCCGGCCTCATTGAGGGCTAGAATCTTGATTTCATTACA
>NW_015420304.1:0-1457 GCF_001527695.2 Protobothrops mucrosquamatus | reverse complement strand
ATGCCAACCTAATCCCATTGCTTCTGTCAGCTTCTTAAGCAAATATTCAATCTATACAGAAAAAGATACACAACAGTTAAATGAATGTGACACATGTTTAGGAAAACTTATACTATTGCTCTAAAATCTCTTACACTGCACAACTGCACTTTTTTGTGTGTCTTCCTTCAGGTACGGTAAGTGTTGATTCCTGGCAACTGCCTGAACATGCCCCTGCATATTTCTTGGCAATGTTTTTGAAAATGGTTTGCCACCGTCTCTTTCTTAAGGCTGAGACAGACTAATTCTCCCAAAGTCACCTATCTGGCTTCATGTCTCAGGACTAGAACTCAGTCTCCTAGTTTCCAGTCTAGTGCCTTAAACACTAAATGAAATTGTCTCTCTTGTACCACTCATATGACCAAAATATTGGCCAGAATAAAAAAAAGTGAAAACTACATGAGAAAACATATGCTGAACTAACTTTGGAAGTTACCAGTACATTAAAAAAATCTGGTTTTAAGGCAGTTTTCAAGCTAATAAATTATTGCATTCCTGAACAGATCAGTGTGTTCAGAAAGTAAGTCTACCTGTCTTCAGTTATATTTCCCCAATGGCCATCCATCCAGTGCTTATAAGAAGCCCATTAGTGGGATGTGAAAGGTCTCTGGACTTGGAAATAATATGGAAATAATACCATCATGATTTGTAGCCATTGATTCTTTGTTCTCCTTTAAAACTCATCTGAGATACTGCTGTCATCAGCCTAGTTTTTAAGAGGAAAAATAGCCCTGTTTCGGTGATATGTATAGTTGCAAAGACCAACATACACAAAATTGATGGATCATTTTTTTCTGTTAAAAACCAGAGGAGAGAAATTATTCCTATATGTAAAAAAATACTGTAAAAAGTCATTAGTTCTACTTAGCTCAAAAAAATTATAATAAGATACTGGAAATAACTCATACCTCTTCTGGTACAATGATTAATGGATATTTGTCTTCAGATAGAAAATTGAAGATGACCCACACTTTAAAAGCATCATCATCCGTAAGGAGTAAGGGGTTTTTTTTGAGGTTTTTTTTGGCACATAGAGTCCAACACATTTTATAGAATTCAACTTTGTCAAAGTTGTCTTGAACCTAAATAAAAATAAAAAATATAAAAATATGTTACAAGATACAACAATACATTCAGAATGGCAATAGCAACAGTGGAAAGATGTTGGAATTCCACTCCTAAACCAACAGCAAAGGAGCATTTTTTCAGACATCTAAACAAAAAAAACCCTCTCCAGCTCTTAAATATTGCACTTCATCTGCTTCCCTTGATTACACTGAATATATATATATATGTGTGAGTCTTTGGTCATTCGGGTTTTCTCCCGTGTAAGATTAGAAGTGTCATAGCGACGTTTCGATGAAATCACATTCATCATCATCAGGCTTGTGCTTTTAGCTTTGTGTTTCTCAGAGTAA
>NW_015420303.1:0-1457 GCF_001527695.2 Protobothrops mucrosquamatus | reverse complement strand
TACCTGCATGTCATAAGCATTTGAATTAAAATTACCATATTGAAATCAAATCTGATGTTTTTTAATTTTTATTTGGTGTGCGTTGGAACAGGGGTAGTCTTATACGGTGAGTATAGCCCAAACTCTATATTTTAACTGGAAAAGTTGGGGGTCGTCTTATACGCCCAGTCGTCTTATACGCCGGAATATACGGTATTTTCATAAAAGCATAGAATATAATTGTCAAAGGCTAGCTTAAAGATCATCTGCCCACGGTGAGAACACATGACTATATAGTTTTTTTTGTTGTTTATCTCTATTAATGCTGTACTGGAAACTGGAGAAAGGGAGTAGTCATACCATGCATAGTCAGGATTTTTTTTATCATTAGATAGGATTACAGATACCAGTTTAATTCAACTGTAAAAATGAATTGGACAGACTCTCTTAGGAAGACACCATATGTGAATCTACACAGCATACTAAATTCATATTATACTCTCTGTAAGAGGAAGTGTGCTTCCTCACACTGGGTACAGCGATGATTGCATTGTTTCAGTTTTCTACTTCTCAAGAGTACGTGAATGGATTTCATAGGAAGATTGGATAGCAATTGCACTTAGACTTATACACCGTCCCATTGTGTTTTGCTGCACTCTCTGGGCAGTTTACAGAGCTAGCTTATTTCCCCCAACAATCTGGGTCCTCATTTTACCAACCTTGGAAGGCTGAGGCAGTCTTGAGCCCTGTTAGGATCGAACTCCTGGCAATGGGCAGTTAGCCTGCAATATTGCATTCTAATCACTGCGCCAGCACAGCTCACAATAGTTGTTTAGTAAAACCAAACAGGGATATTCAATCAATTATTGAACATTACCCAGAGTCACCTAGTTTGTGTATGGGGGTGTATAAATGGTTGCAATGACAAGTATTTGATTACTAGTTGTCCTTTTGTTTTATACTACACATAAATCAGTTAACAAAATATTTCTGCTGTCTCTGTAACAATTATTCAATCTTGAATTAATAGTTACAAATGAATTTGGGTAGAATGAAGAGTTTTAGTTCTGTGGATTTTTCACCTTAAGAGATGATAAAGCAGAGTAAACGACCATTTATTCAAATAACAGAGGGAATACAATGCTTCATATCTTTTCTTTTTCAGGAAATCATTTTTCTCTGGACATGCTTCCTTCTCACTCTATACCATGCTTTATTTGGTGGTAAGTCTAAAGTTATTTTACTTAGCAAATCATGTGTAATCTCTCTTTCTCTCAGGTTTATAATGGGAAATGAATGAATATTATGAACCAGAAAAAGTTAAAAAAAATCACTAGTATATATATTTCATGTAATAGAATCATAGATTAAAGCTTTATTTATTACAACCTAGGATATGACTTCAAAGGCTTGTCTCTTAATCCTAGTTTACACAGTCAAATTCCTATATGGGGTTGTTTATGTAAGAATAAATCCAT
>NW_015420302.1:0-1457 GCF_001527695.2 Protobothrops mucrosquamatus | reverse complement strand
TCACTTGTCAATATCTCAAGATACTCCATTTCCGAAGATGAGATGTAGTTATGAAGCAATGAACGGCATCGATTTCCCGACGCTTTCCTTGTGTTCGCTCAATTGCTCCCGTAATAAAAAGCAGGTTTAAACGCACAACGCGTGTTAAACAGATCGGGCTGATCTCACAGGTTCCTCCGGGATGACTGATCCCTGTTAGTAGTTTTCCAATTTGGGGGGTTGGCAGCCAATTAAAGATCCCTGTGTCCAGGGCATTTCTCCTGGTTTCATTCTCCACGTTAGTCAGAATGACCTGGCTGTCTCAAAAGCAAATGGAAGAGCCGAGCTTAAGTGGGAAAAAGGAAGATGGAGTCCTCAATAGGTCAAGAAGAAAAGTGGTTGGGCTTCAGTGTCCATTGATTGCCCCCCCACCCCAGAAGGTGCAGGAGGTGCAACGTACTCTTAACAGGGAAGTAGCTTCTCAACTAGAGTTGCAACTATTAGATTCCCCCAGGGCTGCAAGAGATCCTTAACATCTTTCCAAAGGATGGTTTTGCCATTTCTTATGGGGCAGAAGGAGACTTCCTGACAGTGAGAACAATTAACCAGTGGAACAACCTGCCTCCAGAAGCAGTGAATGTTCCAACACTGGAGGTTTTTAAGAAGAGACTGGACAGCCATTTGTCCGAAATGGGATAGGGTTTCCTGCCTGAGCAGGGGGTTGGACTAGATGACCTCCAAGGTCCCTTCCAAAC
The DNA here is from genome assembly GCF_001527695.2 of Protobothrops mucrosquamatus. Taxonomy (NCBI): domain Eukaryota; kingdom Metazoa; phylum Chordata; class Lepidosauria; order Squamata; family Viperidae; genus Protobothrops; species Protobothrops mucrosquamatus. Next base: position 723 of record NW_015420302.1, on the reverse strand, counting down.
GTCCCTTGCAAACATCTAGTTTAACAAAGAGAAGGATGAGGGGGGACAGGATAGCAGTCTTCCAATATCTCAGGGGCTGCCCCAAAGAAGAGGGAGTCAAGCCATTTTCAAAAGCGCCTGAAGGCAGAATAAGAAGCAACGGGTGGAAACTCATCAGGGAGAGAAGCAACCTAGAACTAAGGAGAAACTTCCTGACAGTGAGAACAATTAACCAGTGGAACAACCTGCCTCCAGAAGTTGTGGGTGCTCCAACACTGGAAGTTTTTAAGAAGAGACTGGACAGCCATTTGTCCGAAATGGTACTATAGCTTTTCCTGCCTGAGCAGGAGGTTGGACTAGATGACCTTCAAGGTCCCTTCCAACTTTACTATCATTATCATTATCATTATCATTATCATTATCATTATCATTATCATTATCATTATTAAATGCATGGGGATTAGGAGGAGGGGTGGAGAAGGGGAGGGGAAGGGGGAGGGGAAGGGGAAGGAGGAAGAGAAAAACAAGGAGCGGGAGGAGAGAGGAGGGGAGGAGGGGAAGGGGAAGGAGGGGAGGAGAGGGAAAGAGAGGAAGGGAAAAGAGGGAAGGGGAAGGAGGGGGAGGGGGAGGAAGAGGAGGAAGAGGAGGAGGAAGGGGAAGAGGGGAAGGGGAAGAAGAAGGAGGAGATGGGAGAGGAGGAGGGGAGAAGAGGGAAGGGGAAGGAGGAGGAAGAGGAAGAGGAGG
>NW_015420301.1:0-1457 GCF_001527695.2 Protobothrops mucrosquamatus | reverse complement strand
TCCTGTGATAGCTGGCTGAACAGCTAAGGCTACCATGAATTATGAGAGTGCTACATTTTCTACAGCTGTCCATAACCCTAGGCCTCCTCTCTATCTTAAAGACACATGTATCCCAACGTCCTATAATGTCTAAACTGTTCAGTCCTTATAAAACATTGCCCTTGTCTTCCTTGGTGTCATCTCTGCTTGGACCTTATTGGGCAGAGGAAGATGTATATATACCGGGGTTAGCCTGGACTGACAGCATAAAACTTAATGTGCCTGAAATATCCATGTCTCCTGAGCAACTTGATCCGAAGAGAAATGTTTGGGGAAAAAGATATTTCTTTACGATCACTGACTGCAACCATTTCTAAAACTGTTCAAGTCTGAAGTGGCCGAGGAATTAAGAATTTCATCCAATCTCTTTTGGCCAGGATTCTCAATTCTTGAGGATAAATTCTCCATGGTCTGTGCTTGCATTTCATTAATCTTCAAGGCCCTGTGTGATTGCATATCTCTATATTTTCTATACTCAGTTCCTAGCACATGCACATTTTCCAAGCAAGGTTTAAACATTAAAATGCATTAAAAATGTTACATTTATTACAGCTATTTCGGAGGAGTTTTAGTAGGCCTGTGCATTAACTAAAATGGGTGTTCTGGTCTACACCTACTGAGGTGATGTATTTCTCCGCCACAGGTAGTCCTTGAGTTAAAACAGTTAATTTAGTGAAAAGTTACAGTGACACAGAAAAAAGTGAGTTATGACCATTTTTCCACGCTTAATGATCATTTCAGCATCCTTGTGGTCATGTGACCCAAATTCAGACACTCACTCATATTTATGACGGCTGCAGTGTCCACAAGACTCCCTGGACAAGCAAAGTCAATAGGGAAGCCGGATTTACTTAACAACCACGCTATTGACTTAGCAACTGCAGTGATTTACTTAACAACAGTGGCAAGAAAGGTTGTAAAATGGGGCAAAACTCACTTAATAACTCTCTCACTTAGCAACAGAAATTTTGGGCTCCGTTGTGGTTGTAAGCTGAGGACTCCCAGTATTAGAAAGTAAAAGTATATGAGATGTACAATAAAAGTGCTTAAGAGTGGTGCATTCTGAATTGTTAGATGCATTCATAATGTATGCTTAAGCTGTTCCAGTCCTGGGCTAATGCAGGCTTTAGTCAAGTCAGACTAAGAAGACACTTTTTGCACTGAGACCCTGGTTGCAGATTGCCAGATGTTCAGTGTAATGCCCTACTAGTTTGCTTGTTCTAGGAGCCGGGTGCAAAAGGCACCGCTCCTATAAAAACAGCTACCCCACTGATGGCTAGTCACCCTGACGAAGCCGGCAGGAGGCCGGCGAAAGCTAGGTGTTTTAATGTTTTAATAGCAATAAATTTTTGTAACTTTTTAATCTCCTGGTGGTCTCACTGCTTGTGACCCTTCGAACATGAATTTACCCAGGAGTC
>NW_015420300.1:0-1457 GCF_001527695.2 Protobothrops mucrosquamatus | reverse complement strand
GAAGGCGTCCTGGATCGCGGAGAATCCTCGGGGCTCCGGAGGAGTTCTCACCTACATCGTCCATATAGGACGACTCGGGAACTCAACTCCTACCCCGGGCAGCTCACCTATCCCCTTATGCCCAGGGGAAAGGTATCAAGCCGTTTGACAGCTGGTACTGGCTGTCAAACCGGCTTTTACGCGAAACAGGCGGGAGGCAACAAACAGCTGCGACCGACGAAGTCGCCTGCCACCGGAAGTCCCCAAATTCATTTATTCTTTTAGGGAGTCATAGCACAGCAAAGCCTGAGAACTCCTGTGCTGTCTCCTTTCCATCTGTCTGATGTATAGCTCATGGCAAGGTTTGTTTCCTCAGTTAAAACTCTGTTCCTTTTTCCACACCCTACTGAGGGGGTGGTGGTGGTGGTCAATTTGAAATAGACATTTTCTCTTTCTGAGGAAATTATCTTATTAATTCATTATATACACAATGCTGATTAAATGGTGGCATTTTAAAAGAAGCTAAAAACCCAGCAACTTGTAAAAAATGGGACTGTGCGAAGCAAAGGGAAAGCCACAGGGGAGGAAAACATAGTTTGGAAATAACCTTAGTTTCTTACATGGCAAAAGAGAAGGAACAACTACTCAGCATTAATGACAGTGATAGAAGCTGCCATCCATTTTGCATTGAAGTAAAGTGATGGTGGTAGTCATGTAAATATTGTACAGTGTTTATTTCTACAGAGCAATTTCCTTCTCCGTTTTTTTTCCCTGGGATTGTAGTCACATTCGAATTCTGGCGAACAGCTGTTAGACAGGATTGTTCACTGGATGGTTCGTTGTTCAATGTAGCGCTATGATAATATCAAGAGACACTGTACATTTTCACATTCCCTGAAGGTATTTAATTGGATGGCTGAAGGAAGCAACAGTTATTCATTAGATGATGTCTGATGTTTCCAAAAGCCCCAGTCAAAAAGACTAGTGATAGAAGTTGTTGTCTAGTAATATGTACAAGGTCCCAGATTATCCATTTTTGGATTATCTGAAGCTTCAATTTAATCAAAGATTTTTCTTCATTTTTTTCCTCTTAAAAGAAATGCACTCTGCCCTCCCAGCATGGAAAACTATAAATCAGGAGAGATTTTTTTTTTTGTTGCAGATCGACATGGAAGCAAAAAAGGCTAAATTCTCTTGAGTTTTGAAAAATATGTGACAACGCCCTCAAGTCATTTATGCAATTATAACTGGTGGTTACAGGTTTTTGTTGTTTTTTTTTAAAAAAAGCCCTTCTGTGCCATTTGCCCTGAAAAAAGGGAAGAAAAAGAAAGCCTCACAAGGCAGTGCACGCACATTTAAATCACAAAGGTTGCTAGCGGGCTTCCAGAGAGTCATTGTGGGATTGCGCCCTGCTTTTGTCACAATTCAATATGGAACATTGAATTGGGAGATGGGAGTGGAGGGGAATCTTTTTCCAT
>NW_015420299.1:0-1457 GCF_001527695.2 Protobothrops mucrosquamatus | reverse complement strand
TTGTTCAATCTCTTCTTGAAAAGTTCCAGGGATGGAGCACCTCTAACTTCTGGAGGCAAGTAGTTCCACTGGTTAATTGTTCTCACTTGTCAGGGAATTCTCCTCCTTAGTTCCAGGTTGCTTCTCTCCTTGATTAGTTTCCATCTGTTGCTTTTTGTCCTGCCTTCGGGTGCTTTGGAGAACAGGTGGACCCCTTCTTGTTTGGGGCAGCCCCTCAAATATTGGAACACTGTTATCATGTCATCCCCAAAGTTTCTTTTCCTTAAACTAGACATACTAGTTTAAACCAGGCACCCAAAGCGCCTATTACTATTGGTACTACCCTTGCTTGCTTTTGCCACAGTCTTTCTATTTCTATTTGTATTTTGTTATCTTCTCCAGTTCTTTCTCCTCTATTCTGCTGTCTCCGGGCACTGCCACATCCACTATCCAGACTTTTTTTGTCTTTCTTATCGACAATTGTTAAGTCCGGGGGTTTATGTGGCAGGTGCTTGTCTTCTTTTCCTTAAACTAGACATTGCCAATTCCAGCAACCGTTCTTCACGTTTTAGCCTCGAGTCCCCTAATCGTCTTTGTTGCTCTTCTCTGCACTCTTTCCAGAATCTCAGCATCATTTCTATAGCTTGGCTCATCAGCTGCAACAGGTCCCAAATACACTTGGGTCTGGATTTCTGCTCCCCAGAGATTTCCACCAGTAACCCGTTGGAAGGGACCTTGGAGGTAATCTAGTCCAACCCCCTGCTCAGGCAGGAAACCCTATAACATTTCAGACAAATGGCTGTCCAGTGTCTTCTTAAAAACTTCCAGTCTTGGATCAGTCACAGCTTCTGGAGGCAGGCTGTTTCATTGGTTAATTGTTCTAACTGTCAGGAAGTTTCTCCTTAGTTCCAGGTTGCTTCTCTCCTTGGTTAGTTTCCATCCGTTGCTTCTTGTCCTCCCTTCAGATGCTTTGGAGAATAGCTTGACTCCCTCTTCTTTGGGGCAGCCCCTGAGGTATTAGAACACTGCTGTCATGTCCCCCCTCATCCTTCTGTTCATTAAACTATGCATCCCCGATTCCAGCAACCATTCTTCATACATTTTACCCTCCAGTCCCCTGATCATCTTTGTTGCTCTTCTCTGCACTCTTTCTAGAGTCTCAACGTCTTTTTTACATCGTGGTGACCAAAACTGGATGCCGTATTCCAAGTGTGGCCTTACCAAGGCCTTGTAAAGTGGTATTAACACTTCACGTCATCTTGATTCTATCCTTCTTCAGCACCTAGATGGTTCCGTCCCAGGCGACTGATGGACCCAGAGAGGTTCCTGACGGAGCTTGGGCCTTATCCGGGGGATCTGGTCCATGACTCGGCGGAAAATCAGGCGGCGGCTTGGGAGACAACTGCCGCCGCTGCATTGGACCGAGTCGTGCCTTTGCGGCCTCTGACCCGGCCTAGATCTCGTCTGGCTCCCTGGTT
>NW_015420298.1:0-1457 GCF_001527695.2 Protobothrops mucrosquamatus | reverse complement strand
TTATATCATATATATATATATATATATATATATATATATATATATATATATATATATATATATATATATATATATATATATGTAGGTCTTTAGTTATTCGGGTTTTCTCCCACGTAGAATTAAAAGTACCTTGGCGACGTTTCATTTATTGCCTTCATATAATCCATCCAGTATTGAACTTGCTTGCATTCTCTTTTGTCTTGCAAATAACAGTCAATTTTTTTCCTTATTGCACTGAATCTTTTTGATTGCCAAAATTTACAGATGATGAACACTGTGGATAGTTTGCGATTCGTTAGTGATTATCTTATGCACAAGATACAGATACTGCAAAAAGAAAAATATGAATCTCCTAAATTGTAAAAATGTTGCTCCATGTAATATATGTTGTGTATTTATTCACAAGCATAGCATTATGTTTATCGATCTTTAGTAAAGTAGAAAATTGCAGCATAGCCAATTTAGTGTTTCTTGGAAAAATGAAGAGGAAAGTGTTCATTGCTCAGCCATATGGAACTATATGAATAATCACCGTGTTCATCTAAGTGACAGAGCTTGTGTCAAACCAATGAGCTAGACACACTCAAGTGTACAAGAAGTGCAATATAATCCACATGGCTGATATATTAAATATCCTATTACTATTTTGATGGGAATTGCAATTTTGGAAATAATCTGGTTCTCTTCTTTCTTCATTTGGTGCTTCCCATGGCTGATAGTTGGAATCACCAGAAAGAAAGAATAACAGAATAAGAATAATAGAATAACAGAGTTGGAAGGGACCTTGGAGGTTTTCTAGTCCAACCTCCTACTCAGGCAGGAAACCCTACACCAGTGGTGGCGAACCTATGGCACGGGTGCCAGAGGCGGCACTCAGAGCCCTCTCTGTGGGCACGTGCGCTGTCGCCCCAGTCCTAGGCCTTCAGCTGGGTTTTATAAAACCTTTTCGCTTTAGGCCTCCGCTGCCGTGTGCAAAAAAAAAAAGGTTCAATCAGTCAATTTCAACTTCTCGCGGGAAAAAAAAAGATCTTGCAAAGTTGGAATTGAATTTTTTAGTCCCACCCAGTCTGCTGTTACCACTGTAGCCACGCCCGCCCAATGGGCCACACCCACCCAATGGGCCACACCCACCCGGCACCCGACGATGCATAAGTGGGTTTTGGGTTGCAGTTTGGGCACTCGGTCTCTAAAAGGTTCGCCATCACTGCCCTACACCATTTCAGACAAATGGTTGTCCAATCTCTTCTTAAACAGCTCCAGTGTTGGAGCATGCAAAACCTCTGGAGGCAAGCCGTTCCACTGATTAATTGTTTGTTCTAAGTGTCAGGAAATTTCTCCTTAGTTCTAGGTTGGTTCTCTCCTTGAATAGTTTCCATTAAGAAAGAGAAGAGTATGAAATACCATCTCCATTATATGCAGTGCTTTTTTTCTAAAAAAAAAAAAAAAAAAAAAAAAAA
>NW_015420297.1:0-1457 GCF_001527695.2 Protobothrops mucrosquamatus | reverse complement strand
GCCGAGACCGCCGAAAGTCTAAAGGCCCAAAGGCAAACGGCTACCCGGCCGCGCTCTCGTCCCCTCACACTCCCGGGGAACTCACCGGGGAGGTCGACCTGGGGACTGGGCTCTTCCGGCTCCTCAAGGGGTCTCCGGCTCTTCGGGGGGTCCTCCGACTCCTCGCGGGTCTCCTCGCGGGTCTCCAAGACCCCCCCCCGCATCATTTCGGCTCCCCTACGGCGGAGCTACAAGACCAGCGTCCGCCATCTTTCGAGCATGCGCACAAATAAGAAGAGAGGATTCATTAGAAAAGACCCTGATATTGAGAAAAAATGAAGAAGAAGAAGAAGAAGAAGAAGAAGAAGAAGAAGAAGAAGAAGAAGAAGGAGGAGGAGGAGGAGGAGGAGGAGGAGGAGGAGGGGATGGCAGAGGATCAGATGGTTAGATACTGTCATCAATGCAATGAACATGAATTTGTGCAAAGTCTGGGAGAAAGTGAGGGACAGGGAGACTGGCGTGCTATAATCCATGGGGTTGCAAAAAGTCTGATGTGGCTTAGTGACTGAACAATAACAATTCTACTGGAATCTATTTACTTCCTTTTCTTACTCAGTATTTGCTGTATTACCCCAGTTTTATCTTCTGCCTATTGGGAAGAAATATAATGGCGCCATCCACCAAAGTAGAGAGCAGATTAGCTGCTTCTTTTCAAGCAAGATGCCAGGCAAACATCTCAACAAGCTTCTGGAGTCCTCCGTTTGAATTCTTAGCACTTCATAATCACTGTCATACTAAATATGGCCTTCACAGTATTTAAGGATACCCTGCTGTACTAAGTAGCAAGAATGTAAGCCAAATTTCCCTTTTTCATTGCAGTCTGAATCCTCATCCACTATTATAGCAAACATACAATTAAGTACAAAAATACATTCCAAGTCCAAGTCATGAACACACTCAGACTATCAAGACTGAAATAAATACATCAATCGGTCTTTTTACTGTATTTCTCCCCTTCTGTTCCTCAGATGGATCAAGCTGTGACAGAGATCCAAGGCTGATGCAATCCCTCTGAGATAGCCATTTGTTGTTATCAAAGCTGGAACACAAGTGTCTTGTTCATGATGGGAAGCTGAGGCTAGGTATGTTTTTGTAACCTTTTGCGCAGGAGGCTTTTTTTCTTGTTGTTGTCATTCCATTCTTGTACACAGCCAACCACTGTGTATCCTGGCAGAATCAAGTCTGTTTCTGAAGGAAGGGAACTATTTCTGTCCTTTAATAAGTCATTCCAAGTTTCCTGTGATGTTATAAATAAGTGGGGCAAGCAGCCAGCTTTATTTTGTTTAATATGATATGACAGAGGAAGAAAGCAGTCAAAAAACCCATCAATCTCTACATAATATCTGGTGCTAGACTCTGAGATTGCTTGCTCCCTTTCACAAGATAAAGTTTATCATAAGCTCTGCCTATCAGCACAG
>NW_015420296.1:0-1457 GCF_001527695.2 Protobothrops mucrosquamatus | reverse complement strand
AATGGAGGTAGTGACAGATTTTATCTTCCTGGGCTCCAAGATCACCACAGATGGGGACTGCAGCCAAGAAATTAAAAGACGCTTGCTCCTGGGGAGGAAAGCTATGGCAAATCTAGACAGCATACTAAAAAGCAGAGACATCACCCTGCCAACAAAAGTGCGTATAGTCAAGGCCATGGTTTTCCCAGTTGCAATGTATGGCTGCGAAAGTTGGACCGTAAGAAAGGCTGAGCGCCAAAGAATGGAGGCCTTTGAACTATGGTGCTGGAGAAGACTTCTGCGAGTCCCTTGGACTGCAAGGTGTTCAAACCAGTCAGTCCTAGAAGAGATCAACCCCGACTGCTCTTTAGAAGGCCAGATCCTGAAGTTGAAAGTCAAGTACTTTGGCCACCTAATGAGAAGGAAAGACTCACTGGAGAAGGGCGTAATGTTGGGAAAGATCGAGGGCAATAGAAGAAGGGGACGACAGAGAATGAGGTGGCTGGATGGAGTCACTGAAGCAGTAGGCATGAGCTTACTCCAGAAGATGGTAGAGGACAGGAAGACCTGGAGGAACGTTGTCCATGGGGTCGCAATGGGTCGGACACGACTTCGCAATTAACAACAACAACAAAGAATTTATATTCTCCAGATTCTAGCCTAGCACCTTTTACCAGTAGACTAAATCTCTTTGTGGAAAAATAGTACATTTGAAATCCTATCCATCACAAAATATTTGTTACAGACCATTCTCCTAGGAAGACAAATAACCACAGATTTTTCAACATGCAAATTATCTAAACTCAGAAGACTGAAATATTTGATTCACCCAAGAAGACAAATCCAAACTCAAATCCTTTTAGAAATCCATTGATGCTGTTTTGGTCTTGTGATGCTCTGGGCGAAAATTGTCCAACGTTGCAAAGTAACCAGACAAATCCAGTACGTTGATTGCAAAATGACGGCCAATCAACTCCCTGTTACACAGCAGAGACCTGGAAAGCAGAAGAAACACACACAAAAGTATAAAATCTGTTTTCAATAGAAGTTTGCTGCACTTACCAATAACGAGAATATGAGCTACAATTGCTTCTTCAGATAGCTTGCCAAAATTCTGTCTCACATCAACACTGTACATACTGTCCAGAAACTGAAGATTTAGAGGCCCACTTTGAGATTACCTAATATGATACTGGGATGAAAAGAATCAACAAAATGAAGACTAACCACTATTCTAAGACAATTTATTCATAAGATAGAGAAGAAAAGTTCTAGTTTCTATTGTCTCTTGATGATGAACCAGAATGTGACCTTAAGAATCATGAGTGAGTGAATATATTCTTTATATTAATCGATAAATAAGTCAAAGAATATAAGATGATGATAATGGCATTAAAGAAAAAATGTCCCATATGCCCTAGGCTCATTTTAAAAGAATAAGATTTGGGAATGTATGATAGTTTAATGTTAAAATAATC
>NW_015420295.1:0-1457 GCF_001527695.2 Protobothrops mucrosquamatus | reverse complement strand
TTCTCTGCACACTTTCTAGAGTCTCAACATCTTTTTTACATCACGGTGACCAAAACTGGATGGATATCTAGCAGGCTTTTCTTCTTTCCATGCAGGTCAAGGCTAAGGGGAACATCATACGAACAGGGACACACAGGCAGCCAGTGGAACAGGGAAAAGGTAAATACTCTCCCTCCCACTTGTATTCTCAACCCCCCCCACACATACACGCTTGGCAAGAAGCTTCCAAGAGGTTCCTGGGGTGTGTCCATCTGTGGGGCTCCAGTTCTCTCTTGCTGAATGCTGGGCGCCCCTTGTTCGTCTGAAAAACCTCTGCTTTTCCCACTCACAGCTGGGTTCACTGTATCCCTTTTCACACTGGCAGGCAAGGGAAGGTGGACACATACAGCCAGCCTTGCCACTGGGCAGAGGAAAGAGATGTGGTCTGAAGCAATGGGAATAGGCCATTTCTCCCAAATCTCTGCAGCCGCTTCCTTCATCCTGAGTTTTTGCTGGGCATCACAATGATGTCTCTACTAGACAGAAGAAGGCTTCCAAGATGCCTACGATCCATTTCCTCTGGGACAGGCCCTTCTTGGGGACCCACAGAGAAGATTGGGGACTCCGTTTCTTGTAGCAACAGCCTGGCAGGCTGGATGTGACTTGGTTTTCAAGCACAATAAAAAGCATGCAAGGCAGAAGAATGAAGGACAGAGAATGGGACAGAGTTCCCAATCACCTGGTACACAGAAGGCTTCAAATTCAATGAGAGTCTGACCTAATTAGGTTCAGAAACCCTAGAGAGCCATGGGAAGGCACTATTAACAGCACTGAATAAGGCAGCACCCTGGGTTTCTAGGATGGCAAAGGGTTGAAGGACTCTATGGCATATGCCACAGGGCCTGCTTTATGTCCGTTGCCCTCCTGTGCAGTGGAAGATGTTACTGGAGGGAGATACACCTGTCATTATCTATCTATCTATCTATCTGTCTGTCTGTCTGTCTGTCTGTCTGTCTATATTCATCTATCTATCTATCTATCTATCTATCTATCTATCTATCTATCTATCTATCTATCTATCTCCATCTATCTCTATCTATCTATCATCCATCTATCTTTCTATCTGTCTGTCTGTCCGTCCATCCGTCCATCATCATCATCATCATCATCATCATCATCATCATCATCATCATCATCATCATCATCATCATCATCATCATCTCTCTCTCTCTCCATCTCCATATCTATCTATCTGTCTGTCTGTCTGTCTGTCTGTCTATATTCATCTATCTATCTATCTATCTATCTATCTATCTATCTATCTATCTATCTATCTATCTCCATCTATCTCTATCTATCTATCATCCATCTATCTTTCTATCTGTCTGTCTGTCCGTCCATCCGTCCATCATCATCATCATCATCTCTCTCTCTCTCCATTTCCATATCTATCTATCTATCTATCTATCTATCTATCT
>NW_015420294.1:0-1457 GCF_001527695.2 Protobothrops mucrosquamatus | reverse complement strand
ATGCGTGGAAGCTGGAAGAGAGAAAGAATACAGGTAGTAGCAGTGAGTTGTGAGAGTGGAAACTGGTGAGGTAAGGATACCCCTAAAGACGTTTAATTGGCCTTAGTATAAAGGGTTTTATGAAGACTGGTGCTGCGGAAAAGAACAATGTGGTTTGTAGTGTCACTGTGGCAGGCAGGCAGGCAGGCAGGCAGGCAGGAAGGAAGGAAGGAATGTGGTACGGGATGGGAGAGGGGGCGAGAAGAGGATAGAATAGTGATATTAAACATCAGGGAAGTGCTTAACAAGCTATCAATAAGCAGCTTATCAAGCAGTGAATGTGGGTGTACCCTCACTTTTTGTACACTATTATATCATGCCTCGAAAGAAAGACCAGGAGATATAACACATGAGATGTCTGAAGGGCCATATCAGACCAATATATTTGTAGAGTTGCTAAATGAAAATGCCAACTTACCACTGGTGCTCTTTGTTGGTGTCGTCGTTGAGGTCGAAGGAGGCTCTGTAGTAGTGGTTAGGGAGGTTATAGGAGTGGTGGAGACAAGAGTACTGCTGGGTATTGAGGTGGTGGGAGTGATAGTTGTAGGTGTGGTTAGGGAGGTAATGGGGGTAGTGGATTTTTGGGTGGAGATTGTGGTTGTTGGGGTGGTTGTAGTTGGTGTGGATATGGTGGAAGTTGGGGTGGGCACGGTAACAGTAGAAGTTTGTGTTGTGGTGTGTGGCATGGTAGTGGTTGCGGTCTGAGTTGATTTAGTCGTCTTCGAAGTAGAAGAGGGCATACTGGATGATGACATTTCATGCGTGGAAGCTGGAAGAGAGAAAGAATACAGGTAGTAGCAGTGAGTTGTGGGACTGGAAACTGGTGAGGTAAGGATACCCCTAAAGACGTTTGATTGGCCTTAGTATAAAGGGTTTTATGAAGACTGGTGCTGCGGAAAAGACCAATGTGGTTTGTAGTGTCACTGTGGAAGGCAGGTAGGCAGGCAGGCAGGCAGGCAGGCAGGCAGGCAGGCAGGCAGGCAGGCAGGCAGGCAGGCAGGAAGGAAGGAAGGAAGGAAGGAAGGAAGGAAGGAAGGAAAGAAGATGGGACGTGATGGGAGAGAGTGCGAGAAGAGGATAGGACAGTGATATTAAATGTCAGGGAAGTGCTTAACAAGCTATCGATAAGCAGCTTATCAAGCAGTGAATGTGGGTGTACCCTCACTTTTTGTACACTATTATATCATGCCTCAAAAGAAAGACCAGGAGATATAACACGTGAGATGTCTGAAGGGCCATATCAGAGCAATATATTTGTAGAGTTGCTAAATGAAAATGCCAACTTACCACTGGTGCTCTTTGTTGGTGTCGTCGTTGAGGTCGAAGGAGGCTCTGTAGTAGTGGTTAGGGAGGTTATGGGGGTGGTGGAGACAAGAGTACTGCTGGGTATTGAGGTGGTGGGAGTGATAGTTGTAGGT
>NW_015420293.1:0-1457 GCF_001527695.2 Protobothrops mucrosquamatus | reverse complement strand
CCAGCATGGGGGAACTATGGCCCCCTCATGACTCGTAGACTTCAATTCCCAGAATTCCTGATCCAGCATGGGGGAACTATGGCCCCCTCATGACTTGTGGACTTCAACTCCCAGAATTCCTGAGCCAGCCTGGCTCAGCTTGGAAACCTCTCCCTTTCCCCTCAGCATGGCTGGCTCAGGAATTCTGGGAGTTGAAGTCCACAAGTCATAAAGGAGCCCAGGTTGCCTACCCCTGACTTAGGGCAACGGGGGAAGCCTGGCCAGGAAGAGGAGGGGGCTGGGGGCTGGCAGGTGGGGGGGGAGGAGTGCAGTGCAGGTGGCAGGAACTGCAGAGAACAGACCCCTCCGGGGCTGCCTTGCTGTGGGGTGGGCGAGGCTGGCCGGAGGGCACAAGGGAGGCAGCGTGGGGGTCGGTCCCTGGAGCACACTGGCAGGGCAGCCCCGACGGCTCACGGGGGGGACTGAGATGGTGGCCAGTCCCAAACTTCTCTCCTTGGTGCCCCCTGAGCTGGGCGGCTTCCTTGCAGAAGCTTCATTACCCAAACTGGGTGACAAGAGGACTGATGATGTTGCCTAGTTGGGTCATGAAACGTCCGCAAGAAAACAAGCTCAGAGAGCACCAAGGACCCCACAGTCCTGCTTTTTTCCTCCTCCTCCTCCTCCTCCTCCTCCTCCTCTCCACAAACGTCATTCCTTCTAGTGCTGATAATGTTGCATATTTGGGTCATGAAATGTCCACAAGAAAACAAGCTCAGAGAGCATCAAGGACCCCACAGTCCTTTCCTCCTCCTCCTCCTCCTCCTCCTCCTCTCCATAACCCCCTCCATGTATGCTACCTAGTTGGATCATAAAACGTCTGCCAGAAGCCCACCCAGCTCAGAGACCACCAAGGACCCTCATTTCAACCTTGAGATACAAATATTCTTCTTTAGTGTTAAAACATTCCTCCTTCCCACAGGTTCGTCCCTCAACAAATGATACCATCGTCTCACTATCGGGGAGCCCCCCACAAAAACTCCGTCCCTCTGGGGGTGCTCAGTTCCACCCAGGCCGGGGCCCCTCCTTACAGGCTCCGCTGCCGACAGACGCAGAAGATGATCAGGGCCAGCAGGATGACGGCCAGAGGGATGAAGATGCCCAGCAGGATGGCCAGCAAATCGGGTCTGTTGGGGTCCCCTGGAGGGAGGAGAAGAGCGAAGAAGGGGAGCAGGGGAGGGAATGAGGGGCCGGAGAACCCCAGGCCCCGGGGAGGGGGGAGCAGAGCAGGGGGCTGCCTACCTGGGCTAGTTGTCAGGCTGACCTCTGGCAGGGCCTGCGTGGTGCTGGAGACGCTGGTTTTGTGGGTGCTGGAGACGGGGGGCTCTGGGATTGAACTGTCCAGCGGGGAATCCTCGCAGAGGCTTCCGACGTAGCCCTCCAGGCAGAGGCAGAGGAAGCCCCCGGAGGTGACCTGGCAC
>NW_015420292.1:0-1457 GCF_001527695.2 Protobothrops mucrosquamatus | reverse complement strand
TTCTAACCAAGTTCTAATTAATAGGTAGATGACATTGTTATTTTTAGTGATTTAGTGATTTTTATCTATGTTGATAGTTAGGATTTTCTGAGATTTTATTATTCGTGTTTATTTAATAGATGAATTTATTTGTTTATTAACTGTTTGTAATATGGCTATAGTTAAGCTTATTTTAAGATATTCACTCATTATTATGATCCGGACAGTTGCTTGTTTGTTAAAATATGTGATTGCACCTTTCCTTATTTTATCCTAAATCCCCTATTTCCTTCCCCCCTCCCCCTCCCTACCATACCCATATTGTTCCTAATTTTCCCTTATCTATATAAACTCAATAAAATATTGTTAAAAAAATTTTTTTTTTGTCTTTTCAGATTGGATTACATAACGGTGTACAAGTTTCAGACTTTGAACATTTTGATCCAATTTTGGCCAGTTCATTAAGTCCTAAGAAATGCTTCATCCCTTGAAACGTATATCAAGAACTCCCACAAGAAACCAGTCAAGGGTTTGCTCCATTAATGCTGGCTGCAATCCCAGGAGTTTACTAGGACTATTCTTTTCCAACAGATGCAGACTATATTGCCAGACAAGATGATGATAATAATAATAATAATAATAATAATAATAATAATAATAATAATAATAATAATAATAATAATAATAATAATAATAATAATAATAATAATAGTAAAGTTGGAAGGGACCTTGAAGGTCATAGAGTCCAACCCCCTGCTCAGGCAGGAAACCCTATACCATTTTGGACAAATGGCTGTCCAGTCTCTTCTTAAAAACTTCCAGTGTTGGAGCATTCACCGCTTCTGGAGGCAGGTTGTTCCACTGGTTAATTGTTCTAACTGTCAGGAAGTTTCTCCTTAGTTCTAGGTTGCTTTTCTCCTTGATTAGTTTCCCAGTCATGTGCTGGGAAAGTAGAAAAAGAAACATAATTGATTCGAGCATTTTAGAGTTTGTTTTGGCTTTTATGGAAAAATACAAAAGACAGCTTGTTTCTTTAACTTTCACTTAAATAATTAGGTAATAATTTGCTGCAAAGAATAACACTGGTAAATAACAGTGGTAAACAAAATGGGAATTGTGCATTGGTGCACAAGTGCAAATTCAGCTGTCTTCTTATCTCAGGTATTTGGCCAGAATATCTTTCTCTTGCAACTAGGCACTTAAAAATATCTTTGTTGATTGTGCTATCAAGTTAGTCTCAATTCCTAGCAACCAATTAGTTAGATAGTCTCCATAACATACTCCTAACTTTGTCCTTCAGGGTTTCCACTTGTACACTCATTGCCACTGTAACTGAATTCATCCACCTTGCTACTGGCTTTCTGTGTCTCCTTCCTTCCAGATTTACCAACATTAAAGCCTTTTCCAGAGATCTGGGTCATCACATAATATGTCCAATATATGCTAATTTTAGCCTGGTCATTTGTAATTTGAAAATA
>NW_015420291.1:0-1457 GCF_001527695.2 Protobothrops mucrosquamatus | reverse complement strand
CAGGATCTTCTTCCGAATCCTCTCGCACGTCTTCCTTGTGGATGGTGGCGGTCTCTGGAGCGCTTCGATTAGGCCGCATGTTCTTGACCGCCCCACCTGCAGCTTCTTCTGCTGAAACCTCTCGCAGAGCATCTTGGAAAGAGACATCTTCCCTGGCGAACAGCCTCTGCTGTAAGTCTCTGTTCCTCAGTCCGCACACGAAACGATCACACATTCTTTCCTCTAAGTCCTTGAAATCACATGGTTTAGCTGCTCTTCTCAAAGCCACAATGTAGTCTTTTGCTGATTCCCCAGCTCTCTGATCCCTCTGTTGAAATGGGTGCCTCCAAGCCATGACAGATTGCTTGGGCTGGAAGTGTTCCTTTAAAACTTTCTTCAGATCGGAGTATGACACCGTTTCCACCGAGGCCGGGGCGATTAGGTTCTCGGCGATCTCAAAGGCGTCTTGCCCACAAACACACAACATTGTGGCAGCCTTTAAGCCTTCCTCCCTTATCTGGTTTACGCGGAAGTAAGTCTCAACTCTTGCAACATAAGATTCCTACCTCTCGGGGTGAGAGACGTCGAATTCTGCTAAACGCCCAACTTTCGCCATGATCGAGGATCAGAGTCTTCTTCAGCCGCACGCACCCTCCAGCGATTTTGTACTGGCAGGATAACGTTGACTTCCATGCCGTTTTTCTCTTCCGGACTTCTTTGGGTGAGTCTTCAAGCTTTCCTAGCTGTATAGACTGCATCCCATCCTCGTTGCCAGTGTTAAGTCCGGAGAATAATGGCGCTTGAGACGAAGCATTTCTAACAAGTCTTTATTCTCTGCTTCCAATCTACGAACAACCCGAGCAGAGGCACGCAAGCCTCTATTTATACCTTCTGATCCCCGGGCAATTCCAACCAATCACAAGGCGGTCTTTTCTCGCCTTGCGCATGCGCGCAAGGCCGGCGCCACTCAGTCTGGTCCTGGGCAGCTGTTGCAAATGCCCGGGACTCTTGCAACTTTCCGAGCCTGCTTTTGTAGGCTCAGGACACAACAATAGGTGTAACCCACCACCCAAAAGGGTACACTGAACCTCAGGTCAAAATTCATGCCACAGGAACAGGAACAAGTCCAAATACAAAAACCCAAGAAGTTATAAAAACCCACCACTCCTAGCTCATGTAGTCAGCCACCCCAGAAACACATGCTGTGTCACTGAAGTTTCTGGCAACTCAATAAACTGGACATTCTTTCCTAAAGCAGTCTACATTTTGTTTATTCACGGCTTGGACTGGATCCTGATGAAGATTTTTCTTTCAACACTATATAAGTAGATCTGGAGAACAATACATTAGTTCATAGACCAAGAGGCAAATCTATATATTCTCAAAGAAAAGACACTTAATAGAGTGTATAAACTATGACGCACTATCCTTAATTTCACATACTAGCAAAATAATACATAGGATTATCTAAAGTAGAT
>NW_015420290.1:0-1457 GCF_001527695.2 Protobothrops mucrosquamatus | reverse complement strand
GGGGTAGTTCGTTCCAGAGGGTGGGGGCTCCCACCGAGAAGGCCCTCCCCCTGGAGGTCGCCAGCCGG
Source organism: Protobothrops mucrosquamatus (assembly GCF_001527695.2). NCBI lineage: Eukaryota > Metazoa > Chordata > Lepidosauria > Squamata > Viperidae > Protobothrops > Protobothrops mucrosquamatus. Next base: position 1,389 of record NW_015420290.1, on the reverse strand, counting down.
CACTGTCTGGCTGACGGCACCCTGAGGAGACCCACTCTGTGGGAGCGTACCGGCCGATGGGAGGTAATCTGCGGCAGAAGGCGGTCTCGGAGATATCCAGGTCCGATGCCATGGAGCGCTTTGAAGATGATTGCGTACCCTCTCCGAGGGGGCCAAAATTTCGCCCCCTATAGTCAGCGATGGAGTCAGCTGACTATGCCGAGGCGCCGGCAGCCACAGCCACTCGGTCTTGGAAGGGTTGAGCCTGAGTCTGTTCCTCCCCATCCAGACCCTTACGGCCTCCAGGCAGCGGGCCATCACGTCAAGGGCATCGTTGAGATGGTTAGACAGTGTCCTCAATGCAATGGGCATGAGTTTGGCCAGACTCTGGGAGACAGTGGAGGATGGGGGGGCTGATGTGCTCTGTCCATGAGGTCGCGAAGAGTCGGACACGACTTAGCGACTGAACAACAACAAAAGATCCAGGCAGATGGGTGACTTCAGGACAACATAACATGGATTTCATAAAGTAAGGTGACATCCTTTCCCAACAAAGTTTACACAATAAATGTGCTGTAAACCAAAGAGGGACAATTATTTTAAATCTAATTAGGAAAGACAAGGTTTCAGGAGAGTCAGGAATTTCAGTGATTGAAATGGGAATATTTTGCCTCAAAGTGGTTTAACGCATCCCTTTCCTTCATTAATATTGCTTTGTATATGAAAAATCATGGCAATTGGCCATGTTCCTACCAAATGGAGAATTAAAATTACAGAATAACAGAGTTGGAACGAACCTAGTCCAGCGGTCGCTAACTTTTCTGGTTTGGCGGACCGGTGGGAAAGGGTGGGACAGGCACCTTTATGTGCGTGTGTGCGCAGGCGCAAATGTGGCTGGGTGTGCGTGCACACAAATGGGGCCGTGAGTATGTGCACTCTACAAATGGGGTGGTAGCGCCAGCGCATGGCTCATGGCTCAGCTAGCGCTGGTAAGAGGCTCGCGGCTCGGCTAGCACTGGTGAGAGGCTGGCAGCTTGGCTAGGACCGGTGGAAGGGGGGTGAGTGTGCGCTCATGCATGCACGCACTGGCCAGCCACTCACGTGGTCTGGTGGCCAAGAAGCCACAGCTTGGTAGTGGGCCGCGGCCCATAGGTTGGGGACCTCTGATCTAGTCCAACTCCCTGCTCAAGCAGGAGACCCTATACCATTTTTGACAAGTAGTTGTCCAGTCTCTTCTTGAAAGCCTCCGGTGATGAAGCACCACAACTTCTGAAGGCAAGCTGTTCTTGTTCTGAAGGCTAAAGTAACCTACAGATAGTCTTCTCCTGTCATAAACTATTGTTAATAAATTACAATGGCTGGGTTCATACAACTTGCTAAGCCAGAATGGAACAAATCCCAGCCTGTGTT
>NW_015420289.1:0-1457 GCF_001527695.2 Protobothrops mucrosquamatus | reverse complement strand
CTTTTGCTGTCACTGACTCTCAATAAAAGTTACTTTTGAAACAATGCCAGTTTGAAGAGTTCTGCTTTCTTGAGAGATTCAGCTGAGGCAGGGCCTTACAGCTTCCAGAAAATAAAAATATGATTTTGTGTTAGAGAGAGGCGCATAAGTAAAATTCAATAGGAAATTAACTAATTATTAGTATTCAGGACTTGATACACGATTGTATGAATGTAATGAATGGCAGCTATAATCTGTATTAATATTTCATTTGTAGTTTTTCTCACATTAATCTATGCGTAGAATGGTTACTGATTATCATAAAATAGTAATATGTTAATGTTATGATAATAACCGTATTATTAATTTGTCGATAATGTAATTAATGATCCAGTTGAAGGAGCTGCTTTAAGGCTTTAGGAAAGACATCAAGCACAAGAGCCATGTTGGAATAGAATAGAATAGAATAGAATAGAATAGAATGGAATGGAATGGAATGGAATGGAATGGAATAGAATAGAATAGAATAGAATAGAATAGAATAGAATAGAATACAATAGAATAGAATAGAGATGGAAGGGACCTTGGAGGTCTTCTAGTCTAGCTCCCTGCTCAAGCAGGAGAACCTATACCATCTCAGACAAGTGACTGTCTAGTCTCTTCTTAGACATCTCAAGTAATGGAGCGCCCACAATTTCTAAAGGCAAGCTGTTCCACTGGTTAATTGTCCTCACTGTTAGGAAGTTTCTCCTTAATTCCAGGTTGCTTCTCTCTTTGATCAGTTTCCAACCATTGTTTTTTGTCCTAGTTTACAGGAGTTTAAAATAAGAAAAAGTCTGGGGACTTTTTTTCGAATCTATAAAAGGTCTTGATTGTTGAAGGGAGAATGCAGCACTCTTCCGATAAGTAGGAGATGTTGCACAGAAGCTTAAGATCTTAAACCACAAAGCCCAGAGAGCACAAAAGACTCTGAAAAGGAATTTAGTTTGATGGATCCTTTTGGGGACCCCATACCTTCCATGGCTGCAGCCTTGGAGCCCCCAACCTCTCTTCACCCTTGTTCCTTCTCCTCTGGGTTTTGGATGCAGCACTTAAGGCATGGGCCAGAATCTTAATGACGCTATATGTATCACTGAAATTTGCGATCCGCATCCTATTCTTTTTTTCTTGGGTCTCCACTGGTGCTTTCTGGGTGCATCTTCTCTGGCCTTTGACAGAAAAGGTGTGTTTTGAAACCGAACAGTGAAAATATTCAGCTTGAAATTCAGGTTCCACAAATAAATCTGTTTTAAAGACATTATCATTTTTCCAACTCTTTTTCCACTGAAAGGGAAAGTTCCAAATACTATGGACATGCTTGAGGCGCTTATCCTTTCTCACTGAAGATATTGCAATCGTCGTCATGATCCAGACTTTCCCTTCAATGGGTCCTGGCAAACCTTCAAGTGCTGAATGGAGGGGAAGAATCCTCTCTGAAA
>NW_015420288.1:0-1457 GCF_001527695.2 Protobothrops mucrosquamatus | reverse complement strand
CCAATTCTAGTAAAACATTATATATCCTTCTAATATGTCCTTTAGTATCATCCCTTACTTGTTTCAAAAAGTTCCCATTTTCCATAAAAGAAGCAGTTTTTTTATCAATTCGCCATCTCTCTTGAATTTGTCTATACACAAGCCAAGAAAAGTCTGGATACTTCCGTCTCAAAACATCTATTGATTTGAGGCACCATTCTATTGCATCTTCCTTTGTAAGGTATCCTGAGATGGACAATCTCATCATCTGGGTAGGAAAAAAACACTCTTTGAAGTAACTTGCCCTCAAGCCAGGATATAAAGTTTATTATCACACTGAACACATATGGAAGGATATCAAACACTGGCATAATATAAGTGCATAATATGACATTCTTTGCAACAATAGTTTTTGTAGTTGAAGGCTATTTTCAGAAGATGTACAGGACATCACAGTAAACTAAATGTATTATAAGTGTGTGACTGATCTGTTTGTGCAGGATAACAACTCATTTCTCTCAACTCACTGACACAGCTATATAGGCCAGTTGCAGTTGCAAACCAGAGCACATTTATTTCCTTCCAAGGAAGCATGAAACTGGAATTACCATGAAAGTAAAAATGCAGAAGATTTGAATCCTAAGGAGAGCATAACATTAAGTCACCTGTTTTGAAGTCTCTAATCAGATAAATGTCTGAATTTATTGTGTCAGGTTGTCAAATAAATAAAGATACCTGGGCTTGAAAGGTGGAAAGAAATATGCATTTTTGGACTGTTCTTTATCTGCTAGTCCTGACAATATTTCAACTGAGATGTATAACACATCCTCCCAGCTAACTTTTTTACCTTTCCCTGCTATGCATAACAATTGGGAGTGTATACTGATATTTACAAAAATGCTCTAACTTTGAATTGTATCAACAGATTGGCTGGATATATGGTGGGTTACTTGGCTGAAGCAGTAGGCGTGAGCTTAAATGGACTCCAGAAGATGGTAGAGGACAGGAAGACCTGGTGGAATCTTGTCCATGGGGTCGCGATGGGTTGGACATGACTTCGCAACTAACAACAACAACAACAACTTGGCTGGGGAGGGGTAGCATATTGAATAGGTTTCCTGATGACTGAAGGCTCATAAAACTCTTTAAATTCTACTGTAAATCACTTCTGCAATTGTATGTGTTCATTTCAAATCCACTTTAGAAACCTGAAACCCTGGAGGGAAAAACACCTTACCCTAGAAAACTCTTAAGTCATTATTTGTCTGCAGCTTTTCAATTTTTTTAAATAAATGCCATTAAAAGTGTTAAAAAGAGGATAAAAAAACCTAATCCAAAGAATGAAACCAACAAAAAAACGAGAGAGAGAAAAAAGACCAAAGTGCAGAAAGAAAAGATTTTTTTTAAAAAAATAGAAATCCTGTTCTTTCGCAGCAAATACAATTATAATTACAGATTTCTGGTACTCTATGGTGACA
>NW_015420287.1:0-1457 GCF_001527695.2 Protobothrops mucrosquamatus | reverse complement strand
TTATCATAATGTGTATCATTACACATTTATTTGACCAAAGGCTTATTAGAAATGATTAGAAGCAATTTTAAACTATGCTTTAAATGCGGTCATAGCAATGCCATAGCAATACAAGTCAGTGAGGACAAACTTTTGCCTTTAAGATGCATTAGTTTACATTAGAGAAATCAGTTTACAATTTGGATTTTGCTAGGTTACACATAAATATCTCAAAAACCCAAATCAAGCCTGCCTCAAGGCCTCTTCTCTGATTAGGAGCTGTAATAGACAAGGAGCTTATTTTGTGTTCTGATTCCAAAACCCCTCCCATGTTCTCTTGGGAAGAAGCATGGTTCTGGTGAATGTTTATTTTTAGATAAGCACCAAAACTAAACAAAACTTGTAAACTACTGCATACTAGATGTTTTTACTGGTAGATTACTCCTCTCCTTTGCTGAGAAATAAAAGAAACTTAGAATTAGAAATGCATGATTTGAGGTTTGGAGAGCAATTAACTGCACAAGAGATTTAGTTTTTATTGGGTTTTTTCTGTGTATTTAAGAGTTAAGGTAAATAATAAGACATTTAGAAGTGAGCAGCAGAAGACAAAATGTGAAACTGATCAATGTGAAACTGCTAAAATGTATAAACTTTTATTGAAATTTGAAACAGAAGAACAAGTGAAAGACTGCATGATAAAATTGGCTAAGAACTTGGATATTATTTAGTGATGGAACAGTGGGAAATATGTGGTTAAAAAGATTGAAATGTACATTATGTTGTAACTTAAAATACATTTTTAAATAAAATGATGTATTATAGACCATTTATAAAATGATCTATCATTCAGAAAAATGTCTAGAATGCATAAAGGTACTTCAAATTATGTTGAAAATGTGGACAACATGAGGGGTTATTTTATGATGCATGGTGGACTTGTAAAAAAATCAGAAATTTCTGGATTCAAATACATATATTGTTACAAAGGTTAACTAACATTCAACTGAAACCAGAAATTTTCTTGAAGGAATTAATGGATAATCAATTAGAAAAGGAGCCATGGAAAATTACTTTTATGTACTGGCGAGACAATTATATGAGCAAACATTGAAACAATCTTAAATTGACGGAGCTTGGGCCATATCCGGAGGATCTAGTCCACGACTCGGCTGAAAATCTGGCGGCGGCCTGGGATGTGGCCGCAGCCGCAGCACTGGACCGAGTCGTGCCGTTGCGGCCTCTGACCTGACGCAGATCTCAACTAGCTCCTTGGTTTACTGAGGAGCTGAGAGAGATGAAGCGCCGGAAAAGACGCCTAGAGAGCAGTTGGAGGGCTACCCGAACCGAATCCGACCGAGCACAGGCAAGGATGCATGTTAGATCCTACCTTGTGGCAATGAGGGTGGCGAGGTCTAATTACTACTCCACCCTCATTGCGTCATCAGATAATCGCCCGGCCACCCTCTTCAGGGTGACCC
>NW_015420286.1:0-1457 GCF_001527695.2 Protobothrops mucrosquamatus | reverse complement strand
TTCCTCCTGTCCAAGGTTTTCATTGTTGTGAGCATTTCTGTTGAGGATTGGCAGCGGGGGTGGGGTGGGGGGGTGTTTGCTTTTTATTTCTCCCCCCCCCCCGTCTGCTGGGTGGTTGCAGCAGGTTTTGGTCACTTCCCATGACCCTGGGACACTGTGACCGTCATAAATATGAATCAGTTGCCAAGCATCTGAATGTAAATCACAAGAACCTGGAGAGCCTGCAACATTCCAGCTGATCGGTGCTTCTTCAGGGCTCAGCAGAAGCGCCAGGATCAGTGCCGAGCTCCAGCTGGAGCCTGGCGCTGATCCTGGCGCTTCCGCTGAGCCCTGACAGCCCCGAAGAAGCGCCGATCAGCTGGAAAGCGGCACTGATCCTGGCGCTTCCGCTGAGCCCCGACAGCCCTGCAGCTCCAGCCGTCTCTCGCTCAGGCTTGTGCGGTGCTGCCACCAGTTCAGCTCATTCCCCTCCCCTTCTACCACTTTTCTAGGATGGTCACGTATCACCTGCCAGGTGCCAATGTACTACAGGTGGTACCCGTACCACTGGTTGAAAAGCCCTGGTCTAGAAGATCTCATGGGTCCGTTCCAGCTTGGTTATTCTGTTATCAGCTGGTTGAATGTCACCTGTCTGAATTTAGCCTGCTGGGGAATTCTGGTCGTTGAAGCCCACCGGTCTTAAAAGTTGAGAATCACCGCTCTAGTCTAGGCAAATGTCACATAAAGCAATTTTATGGGGTTTTTTTGACATTCAGCATCAAGGGATTTTTCTACCTGCATTGTTGATGGATTTTTTTTTTGTCCCCCCCTCCCTCTTCTCTCTCTCTCTCTCTCTCTGGCTAGGCTGTTCAGTCTGACCTTGAAGAAACTCATCATGCTGAAAGAGATGGATAAGGATCTCAGCTCCGTGGTGATCGCTGTCAAGCTGCAGGTAGGTCACGCGGAGGAGCGAGGACGTGGCAACCACACCGTGGCCTACCACAGCCACAAGAGTGACTCGCTCTGTGTCACTTAACAGCTGTCATGTGGCTGATTAACGAAACACTTAAAATGACTTTCAGGCATATTTTTATCCTAAAAGCATTTATTAAGGTTACAGAGACGTCAGTACGGCATGGTGGAAATGCTTAGATCTGAGATTCTTTTCCGTTGCACATACATTCCAGGCATAATAAAGTTGGAAGGGACCTTGGAGGTCATCGAGTCCAACCCCTTGGCCAGGCAGGAACCCTACACCATTTCAGACAGACGGCTGTCCAGTTTTTAAGAAGAGACTGGACAGCCGTCTGTCTGAAATGGTGTAGGGTTCCTGCCTGGGCAGGGGGTTGGACTCGATGACCTCCAAGGTCCCTTCCAACTTTATTATTATTATTATTATTATTATTATTATTATTATTATTATTATTATTATTATTATTATTATTATTATTATTATTATTATTATTATTATTATTATT
>NW_015420285.1:0-1457 GCF_001527695.2 Protobothrops mucrosquamatus | reverse complement strand
CTCTCTCTCTCTCTCTCTCTCTCTCTCTCTCTCTCTCTCTCTCTCTCTCTCTCTCTCTCTCTCTCCCTCCCTCCCTCCCTCCCTCCCTCCCTCCTTCCCTCCCTATCTATCTATCTATCTATCTATCTATCTATCTATCTATCTATCTATCTATCTATCTATCTATCTCAACATTGTGCAATTTCCAGAAGTGCTTTATAGAAGGGATAGCAAGGACTCCCGTACAATGCTGGATATTAGAGAGTGTCTTAGATTGAGAAACTCCACTATAACTTCAATCGCATCCATGGCATAGGGCAGTGATGGCAAACCTTTTAGAGACCGAGTGCCCAAACTGCAACCCAAAACCCACTTATTTATCGCAAACTGCTAACACAGCAATTTAACCTGAATACTGAAGTTTTAGTTTAGAAAAAACAACTCATACATTAACATCTTTTTCCTTTAAAAAAAAACACAATAACAAAGCTTTCAATGATACAAACAACTTTTTATTGAAAGATAAAAGTTTGCATTTGGCATGCTTTTGAACAATTAATGTGATTTTTGCTGTTGTATGCATGCTGATAATTTGTCTGACCTTGGCTCATGCTTTGTAAGTTTGAGAGCAACACATGCAGCACTCAGGTCATTTGTTAGTCTGTTTCTGGTGTCAGATTAGATGTAATTCAAAGCTGAAAACAGTTGCTCACAAGCATAAGATGATCCAAACAAAGTAAGGAAAGCAATCCCAAGTGCTTTCATTAACTTAAAATTATTTGGCAGAGAATTCCACACTTGAAGGATTTCATTTTCAGAACTGTGCTGTCCTTTGTCATCCTTGTTTTTGCAGGATTGCTCTCAATAAGAGCGAGGTGTGCTTTGGCTCCATTTTCACCAGGAAGGGGCTTGGGAAATGGCTTTTTCCTGTGAAAACGTAGCCAAAGATCGAGGCGAGCTCCCTCCAAAGACTTGTTTTGGCTAGGAAGGGGCTTGAGAAATGGCTTTTTCCTGCAAAAACGTAGCCAAAGAGCGAGGCGCACGTCCCCACAGAGAGGGCTCTGAGTGCCCCCTCTGGCATCGGGTAATGCATGATATGCTTCTGAAAACTGCTACTTCCTACTTACCTAAGGAGTTTGATGCTATTGGTAGTCCTTTCCTTTCCCTTCCCTTCCTTTCCTTTCTTCCTTAGGTGCAATTAGGTGCAATTTTAAACAGTAGAAAAAAATATGAAAAATACTGTTCTCTCTCTTTCTTTCTGTCTGTCTGTCTATCTCCTCTCTCTCTCTCTCTCTCTCTCTCTCTCTCTCTCTCTCTCTCTCTCTCTCTCTCTCTCTCTCTCTCTCTCTCTCTCCTATCAACCTAATCTGTTATCTCTGTTTATCATCTATCGCCTATCTTCTGCCTTTCCATTTATGGCAGAGTTGTTTTAGTGTACAAAAGTGTGAATCAGTTGAGAAACCATGTCAGCCTTTATA
>NW_015420284.1:0-1457 GCF_001527695.2 Protobothrops mucrosquamatus | reverse complement strand
GGGAGGAATCGGCCAGCGAGTCACTGACAGGTCAACGTTGTTGTACCAATTGGGGGGGGGGATATATTTCCCATAAAGACCCCCATTCACAGATGCTACTTTAGGTTGGGAAAGTTTTATGGGCTCCAAAGTTTTGCCAACCTCAGCTAATGGGGGCGGGGGTGGGTGGGACATTCAGTGAAAGAAGTTCTAAGGAAGGCGAGATCCACTAGATTCCCTCCTACCGTTCTATTTGCTTCCACACCAAATAGTGAGTGGCTCTACCAGAGAAGCTCCACTTGATGGTGAAGCCAAAGGTTTGCTGGGAATCCTGGTGCTGGATGCCCTGCAGCCGGGATGGCTGGATGGGCCGGCCGGAAACCGAGACTGCCGTTTTGTAGAGGCCAATGAACACCCCCGTGTGACTGACGTTGTTGATCTCCATGGTGGAGTTGAGGTCATTCTTCCAGGTGCCGGTCAGGCAGGACTAAAGGAGAGCGGGAAGGGGGGGGGGAACGGGTCACAGCGCTAGACAAGCTCAGCTGTCCAACAGGTAGAGACTTTGGATCCATTTTCTCCGTGAGATCTGAAAACAACCCCTACTCCCACGCGCCCGAATCCCAGGCTGCCCACGCCGGGTGGGGCTGGCAAAGGCGGCGCATCGCAAAGTCCGTCGGTGGAGGCGCCTGCCAGACCGCATCTGGGACGAAACCCCGCGGGCGGATCGCTCTGCCATCTACGCAGCGAGAGAGAGCCCCAGCCCCAGCGGCAGGTTGCCCAAGAAGCGGCCGAGCACGGAGGAGGAAACGCTGGGCGTCCGTCCGTCCGTCGGGGACCCAGGGCCTCTGGCGCTAAGCGCGACGGCACCGGGTGCGATCAACCCCGAGGAAGCGGCACCCTCTGCGCAGCCCGCCGGCTCCCACCAGCTCCTCCTGCTGCCCACCCGAGCAGAGGCTGGTGGCGGGGAGGGGTTTCCCCGGGGCAGGCTGGGACCCTCGCCCGCCACCCCTCATCTGACCTTGGCGGCTGGCTCCGAGTTTTGGGGTTCAGCAAAGGTTCCGAGGCAGCCGAGCAGGAAAGCGAGGAGCCCCAGAGCTGCCAGGCCAATCGCCATGGTGGTCTCCAGAAATGTAGACGTGCCAGCTCCACGCGGGACGCCCCTTATAAAGCCCAGCTCGCACCGCCTCCCTCCACCGCCCTCAACTGGGAGGGGCTGCATCCCCGCCCGAGGGGCGGACGCCTCTGCGAAATTGCTGAGCAGCACTTCGGCAGCAAGGGGGCGGGGGGGGCACTTCTTCTTGGGAACCACACCGCGGCTGACCCAACAAGGGCATTCTTACTCGGCTGGCTCTCCACAGCGCTCCTCCCCCGCCATTGGTCCGCCAGCGCTCCAACCCGGCCCCTTCCTCCCGGCCGTTTCACGGAGGGACACTTTTCTAGGGCTATTTGGCTGCGTGGGACATTTAAACTCTCATCCG
>NW_015420283.1:0-1457 GCF_001527695.2 Protobothrops mucrosquamatus | reverse complement strand
TGACTGGGAGGGCCTGGGCATTGGCGGCCTCTGAGGAGGTAGCGCTACAATGGTATGGGAAAAATAAAATTCATAAACATTTTCAAAATCACTATATTAGAAATGCATTATTACTAACATGGGAAAATAAAAAGCAAAATATATTTGAAAATCCCAGGATGGCTGTCAACAATGGAAGCATTTGTACACCCAAATCTAGTTAGCTTTGAGAAAATATGGACATATAAAGATATTCTACACTCTGAAGGGAACTTAAAATCTAGACAAGAGATGGAAAATCAGAGTACTGATTTATCATTAGTGGTCATATTTACCCCAGAAAAATACGGCATGCTCCATTTAATCCTCCAGGGCAGAAGAACATCGTGGCTTCAAAATCTAAGGGACTGGTTTGGACAAAACTCAGCAGCACTTTTTCCTGCGGCTGCTGAGAAAAACAGGATCGCCAACGTCCGATAACGGATATGGCACAAGAAGAAGCAGCTCATATTTACAGATACAAGTGAGATATGATAAAGGTGTTAAATTGTATGGATTCTATAAAAAGCAGACTTTGTTTGATCAGATACTATTAACCTCTGATGAAAAACTAATTAAGAAAATGTATAATTGAGACTTCCGGTTGAATCACCGGCACCAATGGCAGCTTCTCTGTAGGCTGCCCTGACCGAAGAATGTGAGCCGCGGGAAACAGCGTTCATCAGCTGTCCCGCGGTTCGGAATCCTCTCCCCTGGGCAAAGGGAGAGAGGTGAGTTTCCCTAGTAGGGGTAGAGCTCGCTAGCCCCCACACTTTTAAAGTGTTGGGGGTGAAGGTGAGCTCCCCCGGAGCTAGGGACTTCTCCGTTCTTCGGGCTGCCTTCGTTCGACTGTTCATCTGAAGCAAGATGCAGATTCAATCTCTGCCTTCAATGAGAGCGTGAGGTTTTTTTTTCTAAAGGCAGACGGAGCCTGCCAGGAAGACCTGACGGGGATTCCTGTTAAAACCTTAACTCTAAACTTATAAAATCTTCTTCTGCTTTCTTCAATTGAATCTGAAGAAAAGAATATGGCTGCGGAAGGGCGTTTTCTCTTTCCTCCGCTGTGAACTTATGTGAGACTTTCACTTTTTAGAAACTTTCTCCTGGACTTTCTATTAGTTACATTGTATGGACTGAACAGGTTTTTTTTTTCTCTTTTGCTTTTATTGTGGCTGGGTGCTTTTACAAAATTTTATAGTATTTTTAAAAGACTTTTAAAATACAAGAAGAGAAAGGAAGAGGGGGGGAAAGGGGGAAAAATGGCCTCTAAGCGTGGAGCTTTTGTTCCTCAGAAGACTATCTCCCCCTCTGTTGTTCAAATACCACAGCAAATTAAATCAAGGAGTCCCCCACCTAAAATAAGGAGTCCTCCACCTTCCCCCCCAGCCCCAGCCTCAACTCCAGCCCCAGCACTTACTTTGAAAGATATTCAAGATGCA
>NW_015420282.1:0-1457 GCF_001527695.2 Protobothrops mucrosquamatus | reverse complement strand
TATTGACTGATACCAGCTGTTCTCTGCCAATTGTCCTTTCCTGCAGATAGCAAGCTGTGCATTTGGCAGCAGCAAATCTCAAACAGTTAACATGTGCCCCAGGGAGGGCAACTGCTTAAGCCTATCAAAAAGCACAGCTATGCTCTGCAAGATTCATGTTAGATTCATTGCATCTGTTTCATATTTTTTTTGGGGGGGGGAATATTCAAAACTTATGGAACAGTTGAGATGCAAAGTCATATTTTAATATAAAACAAAGGCAAGCATAAAACAGAGTATGCAACTCAATGGATATTTTTATAATGAGCTTTCTTGTGTAGAAAATACAGTATGCAGTTATTTTTAGATTTACAAAAACTTTACAAAAATCCATCCAGCTATTAGGACACAATAACATTCCTGTTTTTAGAGAGTAATCAGAATTGTCTTAGTTCCAGGAAGATCACTACTCCAAATTACAGCATCTGCAAATTCAATTTCTGTTCATGCTTACAAGTCATACTGCAGGCCAAACTATAGCTTATTAATGCAGTACTAGAAAAACCAGTTGAGATTCATTGCCATCAGCTAAGCAATTTGGGTTCCAATTCTATAAATATAAGTTAATTACTCTGCAGTCAAGGCTGGTTCCTATCTTGCTATTAATGTTGGCAGTCTTAAGATAACTAGCTGTGATTTCAAGAGGCTTCATATAATAATAACAATAATAATAATAATAATAATAATAATAATAATAATAATAATAATAATAATAATAATAATAATAATAATAATAGTAAAGTTGGAAGGGATCTTGAAGGTCATCTAGTCCAACCCCCTGCTCAGGCAGGAAACTCTATACCATTTCGGACAAATGGCTGTCCAGTCTCTTCTTAAAAACTTCCAGTGTTGGAACATTCACCACTTCTGGAGGCAGGTTGTTCCACTGGTTAATTGTTCTCACTGTCAGGAAGTTTCTCCTTAGTTCTAGATTGCTTCTCTCCTTGATAAGTTTCCACCCGTTGCTTCTTGTCCTGCCTCCAGGCACTTTGGAAAATAGCTTGACTCCCTCTTCTTTATGGCAGCCCCTGAGATATTGGAACACTGCTATCATGTCCCCACTCGTCCTTCTCTTCATTAAACTAGACATACCCAATTCCAGCAGCCATTCCTTATATGCTTTAGCCTCCAGTTCCCTAATCATCTTTGTTGCTCTTCTCTGTACTCTTTCTAAAGTCTCAACATCTTTTCTACATCGCGGTGACCAAAACTGGATGCAGTATTCCAAGTGTGGCCTTACCAAGGCACACTAGAACAAGACAAGATCAAGTAAACAGAAGGTTGCACTTTGCCAGTAATTTTACAATATTCTCTTTCTCAACTGGCTACATATAAGCCAGATCAGATCAGGATTTAGCCTTTTCTTGCTTAGACTTTACAAATGACCTAGTGTTCCACTTCCTTTTTCTCAGTTAGTT
>NW_015420281.1:0-1458 GCF_001527695.2 Protobothrops mucrosquamatus | reverse complement strand
ATCTAGGATACAACACGAACAGCTGGGTCCGGTGACACGTTCCAGAAGCCGGATGCAGGCTGTTAACATCGTATAAAAGCTCTTTCCCAGTGACTACTTTTAAAGCCCTGATGATGTTGGGTGGGCCCAACGAAAGCTCGGCTCATTAAATTTTTTACTATTTATTATTTTCCTCTTGGTGATCGATATTTATTGGTTTTATCATGGATTTACCCAAGAGTCGAATTTTTAGCTTTATAACTTGTATATATATGGCTAGTAATAGAGCTAAAAATCCGACTCTTGGGTATGTCCATGTTGTATCGAAATAACCACGATCACCAAGAGAAATTTAAAATGTTTAAAAGCGATTAAAAGTTTAAAAGCAATTATTGTGGCGATGGACTATAACTCTTTGATTGTTATGGGAGACTGGAATGGGGTTCTGGATACGTTAAAAGATAAAAAAAACAACTTCTAAGGATGTAACCCTTTCCAGACTACCTAAGTCCTTTTTTGCTATGAAAGATGACTTAGAATTAATGGATGTGATTTTACTTTTTTCTCTCATAGACATGACTCTTTTTCAAGGATTGACTTTGTTTTGATATCGACTGATTTACTTACAGATTGTAATAAAACAAAAATCTTTCCTAGAACCTTGTCTGATCATAGTATGGTCTGGATGGAGATTGGTCAAAAAATAAAGAGGAAATCTTGGAGAATAAATGAAAATTTGTTTAACTATGAGGATAAGGTTAAGGCTTTGAAGGAATCTATGGAAGAGTTCTTCCAACTTAATATGCATAAGGAAACTTCTATAAACATTGTATGGGATGCTGGAAAGGCTTATCTAAGAGGAATACTAATTGCCATGAATAACGCCTATAAACGCAAGCAAGTCCAGACCAGATCTAACTTGGAAAAAGAAATTGGGATGAAGGAAAAACTATTATTACAACAACCAACAGATATTAATCTAAAAAACTCTATTAAAATGCTTAAAGATCAATTTAATTTATTAATTGCTGATCAGGTGGCCACCAACTTGAAGTATATTAAACATAATACATTTGCTAATGCAAACAAATCCGGGAGGTGGTTGGCCTACCAAATACGTAAAAGACAAAAAGCGAGACTTATATCTAAAGTTTTGGTCAAAGAGCGTGAAATTCATCAACAGGAAATGATTAAAAAGGCATTTACTGAATTTTATTCGCATTTGTATTCATCAGAAACTATAAATAGTAAAGATATTGATAAATATTTACAATCTTCATCTATATATAAACTTACATTGGAACAGCAGAAAATCATGGATGATGAGATTACAACAGATGAAATTTTAAATGCAATTAAACAACTGAAAGTTGGCAAAGCTCCTGGGACGGATGGTTTAACAGCAATTTATTATAAGTCATTGTCAGCTACATTGCTACAACCTTTAAAAACTTTATTCAATAGAATTATGTTGGGAGA
>NW_015420280.1:0-1458 GCF_001527695.2 Protobothrops mucrosquamatus | reverse complement strand
AGGGAAAAAACATAACCCAGTTCCCTTTTGGGGGAAAAAGCACCTTTGAGACTAACTCACTAGAAAATTGACTTTTTTCTAACTCTAAATGTGAGGACAGATCATTTTCAGAAATAATCTATGGACTACAAAATATCACTTCTGAAGATATTCTGAAGGCCATCTACATGAGGCAACATTGCAGTGAAAAAGTCTAGGCGTGAGCGATGGCGGTCTTCAGTGAATAGCTCCGAAAACGCGGAGCCCGAAAATGGCTAAAGGGGGAGCTTGGAAAGCTTGGAAAGCTCCCTGAAGGTCCGGAGACTCCCCCCATGTGGATTCCTCCCCCGGTAAGCCCCCTGGACTGGATACGGGACGCATGGGGGCGCGGGGGACGTGGAGCCGACTTGGCTACCGTTTTCTCGGCCTTTTCGGCTTTCCCGGCCTCCCGTCCTCGGCGGCCCCGTTGGTGGTTTGCGGGTGGCTTTTCCGGCGGCCCTCACCACCTGGCTGCGGAGATACTCGTGGGGGAGGCAGCGGCCTGGGTGGCCCGGATGGCTTCTCCTGGGCGGCCCGGATGGCTCTCCTCGTGGGGGAGACGGCCCGGATGGCTCCTGGGCGGCCCGGATGGCTTCTCCTCGTGGGGGAGGTGGCGGCCCGGACGGCTTTTCCTGGACGTCCGCTTTGACCGTGGAGACTTTTTTGGCGGCCCCTCTCAACCCCTTCCGGACTCGGAGATGTCTTTGACGACCTGGAGGGCCTCCCTGACGATCTCTGGAGGCCCACGTGGACTCGGTGGCCCCTCGGTGGCTGTGGCGGCCTGGCCAAGAACTCTGTGGGTGGCTTCGACGGCCCCTCCAGGCGGCCCCTCGATGGCCCCTCCAGGCGGCCCCTCCGACGATGGTTTTCAGCCTCCCCGGCGGCCTGGGGCCTTCGGAGGGCTTTTCGGGCAGCCTCGACGGCCCCCCAGTGGTGGCAGCTCTGGTGGTCGCGATGGCCGAGCGGCTTGTTTGATGGCCTATCCGAGGGCCTTTTTGGCCGTCCTGATTTCAATGGCTTGGAGGCCCTCTTTTGGAGACCTTCCGGTGGTTTTAGAGCCTCCCCAGCAGCCTCGATGATCCCTGCGGCCTTTCCAGCGGCCTTTCCAGCGGCCTTGGCCGGGCAAGGGCCTGGGTTTGGGCCTGGACTTGGACTTGGCCCGCCCCGGCCTAGAGGACCCGGTTAGAGGACCTGTGGATCATATCTTGCGGCCTGTTTGTGTCTCCGTTTGACCTTGTTTAGAAAGACCTAAGGGGATTAAACATCACCCCCCCCTCTATGCCACGGACTCCCTTGTTCGGACTATGTATACGAAGACGGCCCTGCTGGCCCTGCGCGATTCACCCCTCGCGCAGGCCTGGCCCAGGAACATCTCGGGGGCCTACCTCGAGGATGGGGTGTGGAACCCCGAGAGGTGGCATGCAGTGGTCACGGACAAAA
>NW_015420279.1:0-1458 GCF_001527695.2 Protobothrops mucrosquamatus | reverse complement strand
ATAATAATAATAATAATAATAATAATAATAATAATAATAATAATAATAATAATAAGAAGAAGAAGAAGAAGAAGAAGAAGAAGAAGAAGAAGAAGAAGAAGAAGAAGAAGAAGAAGAAGAAGAAGAAGAAGAAGAAGAAGAAGAAGAAGAAGAAGAAGAAGAAGAAGAAGAAGAAGAAGAAGAAGAAGAAGAAGAAGAATAATAATAATAATAATAATAATAATAATAATAATAATTTGGAAGGGACCTTGGAGGTCATCAAGTCCAACCCCCTGCTCAGGCAGGAAACCCTATACCATTTCGGACAAATGGCTGTCCAGTTTCTTCTTTAAAACTTCCAGTGTTGGAGCATTCACTGGAGGCAGGTTGCTCCACTGGCTAATTGTTCTAACTGTCTGGAAGTTTCTTCTTAGTTCTAGATTGCTTCTCTCTTTGGTTAGTTTCCATCCATTGCTTCTTGTCCTGCCTTCAGGCGCCTTGGAAAATAGCTTGACTCCCTCTTCTTTGTAGCAGCTGCTGAGATATTGGAACACTGCTATCTGTCCCCCCTCGTCCTTCTCTTCATTAAACTAGACATATCCAATTCCAGCAACTGTTCCTTATATGTTTTAGCCTCCAGTCCCCTAATCATCTTTGTTGCTCTTCTCTGTACTCTTTCTAGAGTCTCAATATCCATTCAACATTCTATTGAATACAGATAACTGAAGAGAAAAGAGAAAAAGGATGAAGAAGGAAATATTGGATGCATTCTCAAAGTCTTTAGAAGAACATCATCTCTCCAGCATCTCTAGAGGACGTTATATTTATGGGCAACATCTGCTTCCAAAACAAGAATTAGGATATGAAAAAATGACCACCATGGCTGCAAGGAAATTGAGTGTTTCCTCCACAATTCAAACTCATAGATGTGACAGATCAGCGTTTTCATGATCAGAGTATCTCATTGCTAAACATTCCTTCTTTAAGAATTGGAACCCCATGTTACTTCCACTTTCTCCTCATCCAAGCTATTTAGGAACAATTTGATTTTCTGCCTCAACCACTTTTGGATCTATTTCAGTCAAAAAGTCTAAGATGTAATTGTATGAAGCTGAAATCATATTTATCCAAAAAGAAGACAACAAAATGTGTTTGAGAAATTTGGGGAGAGTAAAAAAAAACATATCTTTCTCACAGTCCAAGAATGTTTTGTTTGGATATGGTAGAAATGGAAAGCTAAGGGACATGGAAAATCAAGCTCCTGTCAATAAAACTTAGCAAAAAAAAAAAAAGCATTGCTTTGAACTGTAGTCATATTAAAATTAAAAAGAATGTTGATTTTATCACTCATTTTGTAATGGTGTTTCTTTCTAGTGTTAATACACTGCAGACCAAGATTGGGTTCACATGCTGAGATAAACCATGCTTTATTTTCTCATAATATAAATAACCCACAGTTGGATGGAATTGCCAAGCATA
>NW_015420278.1:0-1458 GCF_001527695.2 Protobothrops mucrosquamatus | reverse complement strand
AATAATAATAATAATAATAATAATAATAATAATAATAATAATAATAATAATAATAATAATAATAATAATAATAATAATAATAATAATAATAATAATAATAATAATAATAAAGTTGGAAGGGACCTTGGAGGTCATCTGGTCCAACCCCCTGCTCAGGCAGGAAACCCTATACCATTTCAGACAAATGGCCGTCCAGTCTTTTCTTAAAAACTTCCAGTGTTGGAGCATTCACCACCTCTGGAGGCAGGTTGTTCCACTGGTTAATTGTTCTAACTGTCAGGAAGTTTCTCCTTAGTTCTAGGTTGCTTCTCTCCTTGATTAGTTTCCATCTGTTGCTTCTTGTCCTGCCTTCAGGCGCCTTGGAAAATATCTTCACTCCTTCTTCTTTGTGGTAGCCCCTGAGATACTGGAACACTGCTATCATGTCCCCCCTCGTCCTTCTCTTCATTAAACTAGACATACCCAATTCCAGCAGCCGTTCCTTATATGCTTTAGCCTCCAGTCCCCTAATCATCTTTGTTGCTCTTCTCTGTACACTTTCTAGAGTCTCACCATCTTTTTTACATCGCGGTGACCAAAACTGGATGCAGTATTCCAAGTGTGGCCTTACCAAGGCATTGTAAAGTGGTATTAATACTTCACGTGATCTTGATTCTATCCCTCTGTTAATGCAGCCTAGCACTGTGTTGGCCTTTTTGGCAGCTGCAGCACACTGCTGGCTTATATTTAAGTGATTGTCCACTAGGACCCCAAGGTCCCTCTCACAGTTACTACTATTGAGCAAGGTACCCCTATACTATACCTGTACATTTGTTTTTTCTTGCCTAAATATAGAACCTTACTTTTTTCACCATTGAATTTCATTTTGTTAGATAGCGCCCAGTATTCAAGTCTGTCCAGATCCTCCTGTATCTTAAGCCTGTCTTCTGGAGTGTTGAATGCTTTGGCAATAGTACACTATCATTCTAACTGATTTTCATCAATATTGTGTCATAACTCTATCAGAAAAATAGTTTAAAGTGTATGGGGGGGATGGCATATCATGAGATACCATTAATTACTGTGCATCCATAAGCCCAGTGCTTTTTTGCCATAGAATGCCCCAGAACAGAGTTCCGGCACCTTTTTTTGATGGATTTTCCAAGTTTTAAAAGTAACTTTTGAAAAATTGATGTTTGGTCCACATGGACTTGAATCGCCCTGTTGAGTGTAGCAGGTACATGCGGGCTGCTTGTGTGTCGAGTCCGATGCATGCATATTTCGTCCATGCTGGTTGTGATGGCGCTGCTCAGCTTGTGGCACTGCTCAGCTTGTGATTGGTTGTGTGGTCGCGTGCTGAGTATGAAGAATAGTTGCAGGAATTGGATATGGCTAGTCTAGAGAAAAGAAGGACTAGGGAATGACATGATAGCAGCATTTCAGTATTTGAGGGGCTGCCACAAAGAAGAGGGGGACAAC
>NW_015420277.1:0-1458 GCF_001527695.2 Protobothrops mucrosquamatus | reverse complement strand
TTCTGGGAGTTGAAGTCCAAGAGTCATAAAAGAGCCAAGGTTGCCTACCCCTGGTCTAGGGCCTCTTCTTAAGAATCTCCAGTGATGGAGATGCCTGGCTGAGGAATTCTGGGAGTTGAAGTCCACAAGTCACAAAGGGGCCAAGTTTGAAGACCCCCTGATCTAGAGGGATCAACTAGATGGCCTTGAGAATCCTCTAACCCCAAGCCCAAGGCTTCCTCTTGTCCTATTTTGGTGACAACTCAGCCTGGTGAGGCTACCAAAAAGTTCCTCTTCCCCATCTCGAGTGTTGCTAATTTCCTTTATTTTTTATTTTTTTTTTTTAAAAAAAAGACACACATCCGGAATTGGGAGACACTTCATCACAAGCCTCTCCAAGCGTCGCCATGGAAACAGTTACCCATTAACAGTAAAGAGAGACTTGATCAGCAAAATAGAGGCTGGGCAGACAGCGGGATACCCAGGAAACTGGAAGGCAAGGTGGTTGCGCTTAACCAAACATCGCCCGACCCACAATCCTTTTGGACGAACGTCGCCTCCGCGGTTCGCCCTGCGGATTGAAGCCGATGCCCTTGCCCCAGTCGCAGAGTTCCCAAGAACGCTGGTTTTAGAACAAACGAACTGGGGCTGGACAGAAACTTTGCAAAGTTTGCTTCCCGAGACTGTGCGCAAGAGTGAAACCGTGATTGTGGCTTTACCCAGATGTCTTCTCTGCAAACCATTTTTTTTTTTTTTTTTGCTCTGTCATTTGATGACTTGGTTTGCCGGTTAATTATACAGGGCAGTTGAGAAATTAAGAAAATTGCAAAGAGGTTCATCGTGCGGGTGGAAAAAATGAACGAATAGGGTTCCCCGTGAGGCCCATCTGAGTGTGACCTTGTGGTCTCTTTTTTGGGGGGGGGGGAATATTGTGTATAATCATAGTAGCACGAAAGCCCGGTGGGTAAGACGGACTCCATTGCCCTGTCCTTTTTCTGCTGTTATGAGCTAGGAAATATTTCTCCCTCCAGGCGTTTCTCCGTTCCGTCCTTCCTTGTAATCGCTCTTGCGTCACTGAAACCGAGCAAACAAGTTGTGCAATCTCTTCCTCCCTTCCACGCTTACCAAAACTCGGGAAAAAAAACCACCTCCTTTTGATCCCGTCTTTCAGCGTTGCTGAAGCAAGAAATGAAAGTTTCAGGTTTTATTGTGTGGGGTTTTTTTTCTCCCCTTGGAGAAAAACACGCTGGTTTTCTGGAAGCAGATAACCTTTCACCCCAGTGAAATCCACTAAGTTTTTGTTGTTGTTGTTGTTGTTGTTGTTGTTCTTCTTCTTCTTCTTCTTCTTCTTCTTCTTCCTCTCCTCCTCCTCCTCCTTCCCCCCCCCTCCTCCTCCTCCTCCTCCTCCTCCTCTTCTTCTTCTTCTTCTTCTTCTTCTTCTTCTTCTTCTTCTTCTTCTTCTTCTTCTTCTTCTTCTCC
>NW_015420276.1:0-1458 GCF_001527695.2 Protobothrops mucrosquamatus | reverse complement strand
TAAAGCTTTTTGGATTAAGATTTGGTGGAATATTCAACAGATTTTTAAGAAAAAGATAAAATTTACACCGCAGTTATTTCTATTGGGTATCATGGACAATTTGGATCAAAAAGAAATGACACTGATGTTGTATTGTATAACAGCAGCAAGGACATTAGTTGCTCAAAATTGGAAAAAAAAGATATTACCAACTATGGATAAATGGAGACAGAAAGTATCATACTTTGCAGAGATGGCAAAAATATCCGCGTACCTGAAGGATCACTCTCAGGAAAAATTTATCTCAATATGGAGAAGATGGATAGATTATATTCAGAGAAGGTATGAACTGAAAAATTATTATGTAGCTTTTGATCAAAAACTTAGAATAAAATTAGGCATATTACATATTGATATAACTTAAAAAAATTTCTTTTGTTGTAATTTAATTTTATTTTAGAGTCACAGTGTCCCAGGGTCATGTGAAGTGACCAAAACCTGCTGCAACCACCCAGCAGACGGGGGGGGGGAATAAAAACCAAACACCCCCCACCCCATCCCTGCTGCCAATCCTCAACAGAAATGTTCACAACAATGAAAATCTCAGACAGAAGGAAGAGCGCCGCCGGGCAGGCAGGCAAGTGTCTTGCTCGGCTGTGGCTTGGGGGGCACTATTTTCAGTGCTATTGTAACTTCAAACAGTCACTAAGCGAACTTTGTAAGTCGAGGACTACCTGTACTTTATCACTTTTCCCCCCCCTTTTTTTTTTGGGTCATCAAGTTTTTGACACCTTGCTAGGCGACTGGTGGTACTCAGATATTGCCATATCCTAAAAGTGGTACAATGGGTGAAAAGGTTGAAAAGCCCTGCTGTAGAGGGCATGGAGAATGCCTTGATGGACAGTGGGAAGATATGTTACCAATGCAACTATCAGACAAGAATCCCAGTCCAAGAAACATACTTGATTTACATGAAGATATATTGAAAGAGGAAATAGGTACATTCAGACTTGCAAGATTTTGTTACTATAGCTGTTTTAATAAAAAGTAGTTTTAGACTGATATGACATTGGTTTCTTAGTCTGGTCTATTTTACAGAGCTGGCATCTACTTTTCAGTTTTTCATTTTATCCAAAGTTTCTTCTATGATGGTATACTATTTCATAGTATCAGTTATTTCCAAAACTGAGCTTTTTTTTCACTCCCCAAAATTGATTATTGTTCTCTCCTTGCACCCCCCCCCAAAAAAAATCTAGTTTCTGAAATTAGATTTATTATGACATTTTCTGTGATAAAAAATTAGTTTATTTTATATGGAGAAGGGGAAGTGTTTCCTCCCCTGAAAAAAATAATCAAGAATAGGAGTGGGGAAAAAGTATGTTTAGGAAAACTCCAAATCTGAACAAAATGTTTTACATGGCATCAATTCAGGCAAAACATGACATTTTTATCTTTCCTTGTGGGTTAAATTTTGCTATT
>NW_015420275.1:0-1458 GCF_001527695.2 Protobothrops mucrosquamatus | reverse complement strand
AATCCAGTCTGAACATCTGGCTGACTGTGCGATGATCCATAATAATAATAATAATAATAATAATAATAATAATAATAATAATAATAATAATAATAATAATAATAATAATAATAATAATAATAATAAAAAATAAAAATAAAATAAAATTGGAAGGTACCTTGGAGATCATCTAGTCCAACCCCCTACTCAGGCAGGAAACTCTATAAGTGATTTAAGTAATTGTTCACTAGGACTTCGAGGTCTCTCTCACAGTTACTGCTATTGAGCCAGATTTTGTCTAATCTATACGTGTACATTTGATTTTTCTTCCCTTAGTGTAACACCCTACTTTTTTCTACGTAGAATTGTATTTTGTTAGATAGGGCCTACTGTTCAAGTCTGCCAAGATCCATTTGGATCTTGAGCCTGTCTTCTGGGGTGTTGGCTATTCCAGTGTCGTCTGCAGGTTTGATGAGTTCCCCTTCTATTCTCTCATCTAAATCATAATTTAGCCTGGGGGGGGGGAGTTGGGTAAGGCCCCTCTCACTGGAGTCATACATCTGATGTTCTACCCTCCGGGGGCCTAATGTTTGCAGATACCTGGCCCCAGTGGGGAAAACACACGTTTTAGTCAGGAGGAAATTAGTATCTTTAAAAAAAACACGAAGAATAAATCTGTCTTTAAGTATTCCTTGACTTGCCTCTTTTATTTTAAAAATAAAACACTGATGCATCCCAATGTTGACTCCCAACCTGCAGTGGAATCCTTCAAAGGAAAAAAGATTTTCTTCTCCTTGGCAGCAATTGGGGGAAATTGTTCTCTACTATCCAGTACCTGATTGTGCAAAGGCCTCCAGGGTGAGCAGCCACATGACATGGCAAGACACCTGTCTGTCATGGGATTGTGAGGCTGCTTTGTGCTCAGAATAAAAATGGCATTTAGAAGGGGTTTCCCAATAGACTGTACAACCTGCCTTCCCACTCACCCCTTCCCCTGTCCTGCTATTTATCTAGGAAGCTAAGCCAACAATCCATTTCTATTTTCAGAGGTGCCAGGACATGTTTCTCCTCCTTGCGGTTCCCACTCCATTTTCCGAGAGAGGCTTTTCTTCTAAAATGTATTTCAAAGGAGGTGCAAGTCCAACAACGCTAAGCAACGGGAACAGTAGTAGTTTTTAAGTAGTTTTGTGGGAGTTCGGTGTGCTAGGAGCCTGGGAAGGAGGGCAGTTACCACAGGGGCAGGAAGAGGATTGGGGAGAAGAAGCTTTCCTCCATTTCTTCCTCAATGGTCCCAGCTCCAACTGGGACAACACTGTTTGTTTGTTTCTTAAGGACTGTTAAATGAGACAGGGTGAAAGGAAGATGAAACTTCATTTGGATGGCCACCAAAAAGGTGATGATTGCTGGCTACCCCCAAGAGAACTAGGGCAGAATATCTCCGGCCCATTACAAGCTATAGGAGAGAGTATCTGTAGCTCA
>NW_015420274.1:0-1458 GCF_001527695.2 Protobothrops mucrosquamatus | reverse complement strand
CTCTCCCCTTCCCCTCCCTCCCTCCCTTCCTTCCTGCCTCCCCTATCTACCTCTCTTTCCTCCCTCCCTCCTTCCCTTCCCTTCCCTCCACAGCACTGCCTGCACCACGCGGCCGGGGAGTTCTGCGAACGGTGCGCCCCTGGCTACTACGGAGATGCCACCGCCGGGACCCCCGAGGACTGCCAGCCCTGCGCGTGCCCATTGCCGGATCCCGAGAACCAGTACGCCACCTGCCCTCTTGGGGGGGAGGCGCGGGTGGAGGTGTCTCTCAGCCAGAGCTCAGGATGCGACCTCTTTCTTTTGGGCAGATTCTCACGGACGTGCGAGAGCCTGGAGGGCGGCGGCTACCGCTGCACCGCCTGCGAACCCGGTTACACCGGCCAGTACTGCGAACAGTGAGTGGGTCTCTCCCCGGAAGGGCTGAGCTGGGAGGGGGCAGCAGCCCTGGGGAGCCCCCTGACGGATCTCTGCTTCTCCCCCAGATGCGCCTCCGGTTATACGGGCAACCCCAACATCCGTGGGCAGAAGTGCCTTCCGCTGGGTGAGCAAATGGGCGTTTGCTAGCCGTGGGGCTGTCGTCGTACGGAGAGGGGTTCACAACTGGGGGTGGGGGGAGCTGAGCTGCCCCCTCACCTCGGCCTCTCCCTTTGCCCCCGGCTCCTCAGGACCCCCCGACCAGCCCCGCCTGGTCATCGAAGTCCATCCCTCCCGCACGGCCGTGTCCCAGGGGAGCGAAGTGACCCTGCGCTGCCTGGTCAGAGGGGACCCGCCCCACTTCTTTTACTGGTCCCGGGAAGACGGGCGCCCCGTGCCAAGCGCCGTCCAGCTCAGAGAGCAAGGTGAGTCTGCGCCATCCCCCCAACTGGGCAGATTGCAAACTGGGGGGGTGTCAACTGGGCTGGGGAGACCCAGGAGGGGAGGGGTGCCCCGGGTGGGGAGAGGCACCTCGACAGGGAGAGTTGTGTTTCTGCAGCCAAACAAATCGGCGCTCGGCCAGGGAGGATCCCACGAGCCCGGTGCACTAGCCTTAAAACCAAGCAAAGGTTCTAGTGCTCATGATTCCGACAGAGCCGAAAAGGGGGTGGGGGGCAAATGGCAGCCTATTCCGTGGACCAAGCAGCCGGACTGAAGCGAGAAACTTCCCTAGAGGGGTTGGGGTTTCAGCTGGGGCCTGCCGCAGGGCAAGCAGGCGCCCGGTGCCCTAGCCTTAAAACCAAGCAAAGGTTCTAGCTCTCATGATTCTGACAGAGTAGAAAAGGCGGTAGGGACAAACGGCAGCCTATTCCCTGGACCAAGCAGCCGGCTGGCTTCTGATCCTGTCCTTCCTGGATCCCCCGCAGGGATGGTGCTGCACTTCGCCAGCGTCCAGCCCTCGGAGGCCGGCGTCTACATCTGCACCTGCCGGAACCCCCAGTTCACCAACTCCAGCCGCAGCGAGGTGATCGTCACAGGTGAGGG
>NW_015420273.1:0-1458 GCF_001527695.2 Protobothrops mucrosquamatus | reverse complement strand
AAAGAAGGAAGGAAGGAAGGAAGGAAGAAAGGAAGGAAAGAAGGAAGGAAGGAAGGAAGGAAGGAAGGAAGGAAGGAAGGAAGGAAGGAAGGAAGGAAGGAAGGAAGGAAGGAAGGAAGGAAAGAGAGAGGACAGAGGGAGGGAGAAAGGATGGATGGAGCCTTACATTAGTTGCTTGGGTCTCATTCATGACCAGCTGAATACAAATCCAGCAAGGTCTGGAAGTCTTTGTCTGGCACAACTGATGACATAACCCTTTCTCTTGCCATTCTGTTAGAGCCTGAGGATATATTTCTTCTGGGGAACATCTGGTGATTTCTTTTTATTTATTTAAAACAGACCTCACAACCATAGATCAGGTTAAACATCAAATAGGGTGGGAACCAGACAATCAAAATATATCTACAGGTATAAACACCAGGTGCATCAATGACATTAAACAAAGAATCCAATGTCAGAGGAAATAGCATTGCAACATGCTGAGGGAGCAGGTTAGAATCACGCTGACAGACAGCTATTCAGGGACAGAAAACAAAAATGGAAGATAAGGACACTTGTCCAGTACAGCCCTACCCCTGTCCTAAGCTGCATTAACAGAGGGAGAGAATCAAGATCACGTAAAGTGTTAATACTACTTTACAATGCCTTGGTAAGGCCACACTTGGAATACGGCATCCAGTTTTGGTCACCACGATGTAAAAAAGATGTTGAGACTCTAGAAAGAGTACAGTGAAGAACAACAAGGATGATGAGGGGACTGGAGGCTAAAACATATAAGGAACGGCTACTGGAATTGGGTATGTCTAGTTTAACAAAGAGAAGGATGAGGGGGGACATGATAGGAGTCTTCCAATATCTCAGGGGCTGCCCCAAAGAAGAGGGAGTCAAGCTATTCTCCAAGGCGCCTGAGGGCAGGACAAGAAACAACGGATGGAAACTAATCAAGGAGAGAAGCATGCTAGAATGTCTGCACCGGCGGCGATCAAACCCAGATGCAACCAAAAAGTAAAAAATGAAAACACATCACAATGGAGCTTGGATAAAGGCCAGTGCACAATAAACAAAACGAAGCCCCTCCGGCTGTTTCAGCTCCACTCTCGTTTTTTTTGCCTGCTTAAGGAACAGTTGCAGGAATTGGGTATGTCTGGTTTAATGAAGAGAAGGACGAGGGGGGACATGATAGCAGTGTTCCAATATCTCAGGGGCTGCCACAAAGAAGAGGGAGTCAAGCTGTTCTCCAAAGCCCCTGAAGGCAGGACAAGAAGCAATGGACAAGAAACATATGACTATACGCCAAGGGACATGGAACACTGTTGCCTTCCCACTGAAGTGGTACCTATTTATCTGCTGGCATTTGAATGCTTTCAAACTGCTAGATGGGCAGGTCCTGGGTTTCATCATATAATAGATGGATGGCACACCACTGGACTTGTTTTAAGTAGCCCAGGGAAAAGTACT
>NW_015420272.1:0-1458 GCF_001527695.2 Protobothrops mucrosquamatus | reverse complement strand
AGCTTATGACTATTCACTGGTCCACAAGCCTGGCAAGGAAATGGGTCATGCAGATGCATTGAGTAGGCTGCCATTGCCTACTGTGGAGCCTGATCCCGCTCCTGCTGTACACATATTGTCCATTCAGGAGTTGCCTGAGTGTCCCCTCAATGCTAGGGATGTGGCTGCTGAAACTGCCACTGACCACACGCTCAAACGCTTGCTGTCATGGGTGCTGTCAGGTTGGCCTGACAGGTGACCTGAGGAGGATTTTCAACGTTTTTGGGTTAAGAGGCACGAGTTGTCCACTTTCAATGGCTGCCTCCTCTGGGGATCGAGAGTTGTGATCCCGGCCTCCTTGAGGGCTAGAATCTTGAATTCATTACATGAGGGCCACCCTGGAATCGTCAGGATGAAGGCGCTTGCGCGCAGCCATCTGTGGTGACCTGGCATTGATCGGGCCATCGAGGCCCAGGTACATGGGTGTCATACATGCCAGCAGTCCAGGCCTGAAATGCCCCAGGCCCCTGTACACAGGTGGGAGGAAACACACACTCCATGGTCTAGAATACATGTAGATTATGCTGGGCCCTTTCAGGGACAATTCTTCCTGGTTGTTGTTGATAGCCATTCCAAATGGCTGGAGGTCGTGCCTGTGTCTTCTACTACAGCTGCCAAAACTATTCAAGTGTTGAGAAACATTTTTGCTGCGCACGGGTTGCCAGATATTCTGGTGTCAGATAACGGTCCTCAATTTACTTCTACTGAGTTTCAGGGATTCCTACAGGCCAACATGATCCGCCATGCTGCTTCGGCTCCTTTCCATCATTCCACCAACGGTCTGGCTGAACGGATGGTCCGCGTCGCCAAGGACGCCCTCAAGAAGCTGACTTACGGCAATTGGCATCACAGGTTGGCTGACTTTCTTCTAGCCCATCGTACTGCCATGGGTAAGTGCCCGGCCGAACTCCGCTGGGGTTGTCGGCTCGTGACTAAATTGGACAGGCTGCATCCGGAGCGTGTAGCTTCACAGGTGTCTCAGCCACACCCACCACGGGTCCTGCGTGAAGGCAATCCTGTCTGGGCCAGGAACTACGGGCCTGGACACCTCTGGGTCCCGGCTGTGGTCTGCAAGGTCTCGGGGCCTCTGTCCTATGAGGTGTCCCTGGAAGACGGCTGCGTTCTTCGCCGCCACATTGATCAACTACGTGTGAGGCGGGACTCGCCTGGGGTTCCTCCTCAGTCTCCCCCACGGGGGGAGGAGGAATGGGGAATGCATTCTGCCAACAATGGTTGTGGGGAACGACACGGGCTCTCAACACCCAAGTTCCACAGGTGATTCAGGTAGCAATTCATGGGGACGGGGGCACACAGACACCCCCACACACACTCCAGCCTGGGAGTCCCACCGGAGGTATACTAATTATCCACACCTCACAAACAATACTCCAGACACGGAGAATAACTGGGAGCATACTC
>NW_015420271.1:0-1458 GCF_001527695.2 Protobothrops mucrosquamatus | reverse complement strand
CTCACCTTCTCTTGGTTACTGTCCCAAAATCAAGAAGTTGCTGTCCTATAGAAAGGTCCACAAATAATTATTCCTAATTATTCTCCCAAAATGAGAAACCTGGCTGTCCTGTACAAGGATCTACAAATACTTTCTATCCCAAATACTTTATTGTCCCAAAATCAGGAAGTTGATGTCCTATAGTAAGGGAAACAAATACATTCTCCTGGTGAATTTCCAAAAATCAGGAATCTGCTTTCCTATAAAAGGGTCCCAAAATATTCAACTTTTCCTAATTATTCTCCCAAAACCAGAAAGCTGCTGTCTTATAGAAGGTTCAACAATACTCACCTTCTCCTGGTTATTGTTCCAAAATCAGGAGGCTGATGTCGCATTCAAGATTCCAGAAATACTCACCTATTCGTGGTTATTCTCCCAAAATCAAGAAGCTGATGTCCAATAGAAAGTTGCACAAATACTCTCCTTCAGAATAATCACCTAGTTATTTTTCCAAAATTAAGAAGCTTCTGTCCTATAAAAGGGTCCAGAAATACTCACCTCCTCCTTGTTATTCTCCCAAAATCTGGAACCTGATGTCCAATATAAGGGTCCAGAAACACTCATCCTCTCCTGATTAATGTCCCAAAATCAGGAAGCTGTTGTCCTATAGAAGGGTGCACAAATACTCAACTTCTCCTGGTTATTGTCCCAAAATCAGGAAGCTGCTGTAATATAGAAGGGTACACAAATACTCACCTATTCGTGGTGATTCTCCCAAAATCAAGAAGCTGATGTCCAATACAAAGTTGCACAAATATTCTCCTTCTCCTGGTTATTGTTCCAAAATTAAGAAGCTTCTGTCCTATAAAAGTGTCCAGAAATACTCACCTTCTCTTGGTTATTTTCACAAAATCAAGGAGTTGCTGTCCTATATTAAGGTCCACAATTATTCACTTTCTCCTGTTAGTCTCCCAAAATCAGGAAGTTGATGTCCTATAGAACGGTCCACAAATACTCAACTTCTCCTGGATATTGTCCCAAAATAAGGAAGCTGTTGTCCTATGCAAGGGTCCACATATACTCACCTTCTCCTGGTTATTCTCCCAAAATCTGGAACCTGATGTCCAATATAAGGGTCCAGAAACACTCATCCTCTCCTGGTTAATGTCCCAAAATCAGAAAGCTGCTGTCCTATAGAAGGGAACAAAAATGCTCACCTTCTCCTTGTTAATGTCCCAAAATCAAGAAGGTTGCTGTCCTATACAAGGGTCCACAAATACTCAACTTCTCCTGGATATTGTCCCAAAATAAGGAAGCTGCTGTCTTATAGAACAGTCCAAAAATATTCACATTCTCCTAATTATTCTCCCAAAATCAGAAAGCTGGCTTTCCTGTACAAGGATCCACAAATACTTTCTCCTGGTTAATCTCCCAAAATCAGAAAGTTGCTGTTCTATAGAATGGTCCAGAAATGCTCAT
>NW_015420270.1:0-1458 GCF_001527695.2 Protobothrops mucrosquamatus | reverse complement strand
AGTAATATAAAAGAGTTAGAATGGCTTATATATAAGGACATATTTTAGATATTTAAATGTGATTGATTTTAAGAAAATTACAATGGATTGAAAAAAAAATGTTTTGAATAAGAGTTAAAAGACCAGATGACTAGATTTATTAAATGGAATATTTAAAAATTAAATATATTCTTAATTATGGTAAAAAAAGAATGGAAAAATTTTGGAAATAAATATGTATTTGCTTAGGGAAAACATGGACTTTCAATAGTATACTATCTTTTTATCCCTCTTTACCCTTGTTCTTTTTTTTCTTCTTTTAGTCTTATTTATTCCTTAAGTAAGGTAAAAGTTATGGGATGGTTTACATGAGAAAAAAATAGAATCAAATACTTAAATGTAACTAACTTTGAGAAAATCTTAACCAGTAAGAATGTTTTGAACATTGTGGGAAAAACAAATGTAAGCAAGAACTGTTATATTGATGTGATTATTATTTGCGGAAATATTAGAAAAAAATTTATACTCAATTGTTATCTATCAAAACAATAAGAATTGTATTAACTTAAGGTTGGTAAAAGAGAGCATTATGGGAAGAAGAGGAAATCAAGTAAAGCTATTGTGTGGAATATAGATTATAGAAACCAATTGTTAGTGAATGTTTTTTAAATGTAAACCCAGACAACACACTGTTTACCAAATATTAAGGTGACCATGTTAAAAAATTAATAAAATATATTATTAAAAAAACAATAGAATAGAGCTGGAAGGGACCTTGGAGGTCTTCTAGTCCAGCCTCCTGCTCAAGCAGGAGAACCTATACCATCTCAGACAAGAAACTGTCCAGCCTCTTCTTAAAAACCTCCAGTGATGGAGCGCCCACGATTTCTGGTGTCAAGCTGTTCCACTGGTTAATTGTTCTAACTGTCAGGAAGTTTCTCCTTAATTCCAGGTTGCTTCTCTCCTTGGTTAGTTTCCATCCATTGTTTCTTGTCCTTCCCTCTGGTGCTTTGGAGAATAGTTTGATGCCCTCTTCTTGGTGGCAGCCCCTCAAATGCTGAAAACATCTTGGATCATTTATGGGAATGTAATGAGTCTAAGCTAATGATGCACTTAACTCCACCCTCCCCAGCTCTGCCTCCTCTTCTCCTACACTCCTCCCATGAACCTCCTTACCGCATATGTTAGCATAGACCTCATTCCCCAGATGTCTCACCTTTTCCTTGCTGCAAGCTGCCTCGCTGACCGCTTATTTTGCTTTATCGTTACTTGTTTCTTCTTAACCTTTTTGTTGGCCGGAAGACTGATATAAGGTAAATATGAGGATTCAGCATGAGGGACTTCAAAGAAACTGTAGGATGGGAAGAAATCCAACCCATCTTGTTTATTACTGCAGCTATGAAGGAGTATGCATCTATACAGGGAATGTGTTCACTGCCTGTCAAATTAGGCTTTTATACAATATTCAAACAAAGGGAG
>NW_015420269.1:0-1458 GCF_001527695.2 Protobothrops mucrosquamatus | reverse complement strand
GAATTTTAAATAGGGATAATTTTTAATGATTTTAATAATGTCACA
Source organism: Protobothrops mucrosquamatus (assembly GCF_001527695.2). Lineage (NCBI taxonomy): Eukaryota > Metazoa > Chordata > Lepidosauria > Squamata > Viperidae > Protobothrops > Protobothrops mucrosquamatus. Next base: position 1,413 of record NW_015420269.1, on the reverse strand, counting down.
GCTACAAATATTCGGTTTTAATTGGCTTTTATAGGGGAAATGTTGTGTGTGTTGTTTGTATTGTGTTATTTTAATATGCTGTGAGCCGCCCTGAGTCCCGTGGGGAGAAGGGCGGCATATAAATTATGAAAATAAATAAATAAATAAATAAATCAGTTGCCAAGCATCTGAATGTAAATCACAAGCCCCTGGAGATGCTGCAACATTCCAGCTGATCGGCGCTTCTTCTGGGCTCAGCAGAAGCGCCAGGATTAGTGCCGCTTTCCAGCTGATCGGCGCTTCTTCTGGGCTCAGCAGAAGCACCAGGATCAGTGCCGAGCTCCAGGTGGAGCCTGGCGCTGATCCTGGCGCTTCCGCTGAGCCCTGACAGCCCTGCAGCTCCAGCCGTCTCTTGCTCAGGCTTGTGCGGTGCTGCCATCGGTTCAGCTCATTCCCCTCCCCCGCTACTTTTTCTAGGATGGTCGTGTACCACCTGCCAGGTGCCAATGTACCACAGGTGGTACCCATACCACTGGTTGAAAAGCCCTGCTGTAGAATCAATATTCCTCTAAGAATATTTACCTGAATATGTATCAAACATCAGTGTTGATCATGAGCATAAAAAAGGCAGCATAGGGACAAACATTCATTTGCAACAAATAATATTGCTGTTGTAGCAGCAAGGCTGAGCTGTATGCACCTTTAGTCCTTGGTGGTAATTGAGACAGCTGTGAATCCTGGTGGAATGAGTGCTTTGCTTTAGGGATCCAAATAATATTCCATCAGGACTATTATCAAACTCCAGGCCAAAAACGAGATTTCATGGATTGCTAGTTGCACATGTTACCTATGGTGGCATGCTATATGGTAAGCAAGTATCACTGTAGACTCAAAAAGCACAAGTATTTCTTCTTAGGGTTACAGATTGTTACATCTACTTCATTGTGTCCTTTTGAATCCTGAATACTGTTTTTATGTCCTCAAGAATTCATAGTTCCTTGTCACATATTTCCTTATTATAGCATTTTGCTTATAATTCTGATTCTGACAATTTTTTTTGCCCAGAACCTGAACATATGAGACAGCTCCAATTAATCTATTTCCTTAACATCACAGTACATTATGCATTCACCCCATTCATTTTCCAGAGATAGTACAATGATATTAATTACAGAGGACAAGCTGTGATTATTGCTCCTAAGTACTTATATTTCAGACCTGTTGATTGATGCCTCGCTTTTCTATTACATTTATAATAAATTAAATTGGTATATTAACTAGGGATGGTGTGATCCCCGTAAATGTTATCTACACAGGTTTATACTGCAGCCTCATTTTTTACGCTATTTAGTGCATTTCTAGCCTGGCTTTTGGGACCAAACTTTTGCCAGGTAAACTTATATTACAAATGCATGTTTTTTAAAATGAACAGAT
>NW_015420268.1:0-1458 GCF_001527695.2 Protobothrops mucrosquamatus | reverse complement strand
GCCTCTTCCGCCGAGCCCTGAAAACTCATCTGTTCCATGCGGCCGGCCTGGCGTAGTTTTGATTGGGTTTTGTTAGGGGTTTTATATTTTAGAGCAGGCTTTTATGTAATATTTACTGTGATTTTTATTATTGCCTGTTCACCGCCCTGAGTCCCGTAAGGGAGATAGGGCGGTATATAAATTTAAATAATAATAATAACAACAACAACAACAACAACAGCCGGGTTACTAACTTAACAATGGCAGTGATTCACTTAACAAGTGTGGCAAGAAAGGTGGTGAAACGGGGCAAAATTCTCTTAACAACTGTCTTCGCATAGCAACAGAAATTTGGGGCTCAATTGTGGTTGTAAGTCGAGGACTACTTGTATATAACAACAACAACAACAACAACAATAATATTAATAATAATAAAAAAGTTGGAAGGGACCCAACCCCTTGCTCAGGCAGGAAACCCTATACCATTTCAGACAAATTTCAGACTATAACTCCTGTTGTCCTGCTGGGTACAAGAGAGCTGAAACTGAAGAATTGAAGTTTGGACTTGGCACCCCATTGGCAATAATAATAATAATAATAATAATAATAATAATAATAATAATAATAATAATAATAATAATAATAATAATATGATGATGATGATGATGATGATGATGATGATGATGATGATGATGATGATGGAAGGGACCTTGGAGGTCATCTAGTCCAACCCCCTGCTTTAATGCTTGAGTGCCGGGTTGAAGAGACCTGGGTTTGAATCTATACAATTTCACAAGGTTCAAGCATGAAAACGAAGAGTTCAGCAGCTCCTTGGAGTGATTTCAGACATAAGGATGTAGGAGTACACAACGTCTACACAATGGTGCTGTTTCTACAAAGACAGGGGGGAGTTGTAAAGAGACAGAGAAGAGCTGGAAGGAAATTGGAGGCAACACCCACACGGTTTTAGGCTTGTACAGAGGAACCCCGACCTCACTTGTTTACTCATTTGATTTATATTTTGGCCTGGCACACTTGAGAGATTCTTGATTTGATAAGCAGACAGTGTGAGCATTAAAATGCCAGGTTCAAAGCATGGAGGAGGAGGAGGAGGAGGAGGAGGAGAGGAAGAGGAGCTAGAAGTGGAGAAGGAGCCAGAGGAGGAGGAGAAGGAGAAGCCATAGAAGGAGAAAGAGGAGGAAGAGAAGGAGAAGGAGAAGGAGAGGGAGGAGGAGAAGCCATAACAGGAGAAGGAGGGAGAAGGAGGATGAAGAAAAGGAGAAGGAGGAAGGAGAAGCCATAGAAGCAGAAGGAGGGAGGGAGGAGGAGGAGAAGGGAAGGAAGGAGGAGAAGCCATAGAAGCAGAAGGAGGGAGGGAGGAGGAGGAGAAGGGGAGAAGCCATAGAAGCAGAAGGAGGGAGGGAGGAGGAGGAGAAGGGGAGAAGCCATAGAAGGAGAAGGAGGGAGGGAGGAGGAGGA
>NW_015420267.1:0-1458 GCF_001527695.2 Protobothrops mucrosquamatus | reverse complement strand
GACCTGACCTAGGGTGGATTTTACATTGGGTTTTAAATATTCGGAAGACGCAACATTAAAATTCGGTTTAATTCGGTTTTAAGGGGGGGATTGTATATATGTTCTGGTTTTAAATATGTTGTGCGCCGCCCTGAGTCCCTGTCGGGAGAAGGGCGGCATATAAATTAAATAAAATAAATAAAATAAAATAAATAAATATATTACACTTTGTCTGCTTAATATTGATGTGATTATGTGAGAGGTACCAACTAAGATGTTCAAAGGCTTGGAGACTAAAACATAGCAGTGTTCCAATATCTCAGGGGCTGCCACAAAGAAGAGGGTATCAAGCTATTTTCCAATGTGCCTGAAGGCAGGACAAGAAGCAACCTAGAATTAAGGAGAAACTTCCTGACAGTTAGAACAATTAACCAGTGGAACAACCTGCCTCCAGAAGCGGCGGTGAATACGAAGAATGGCTACGGGACTTGGGTTTGGCTAGTCTAAAGAAAAGAAGAAATAGGGGAGACACGATAGCAGTATTCCAGTATCTGAGGGGCTGCCACAAGGCAGAGGGAGCCAGATTGTTCACCAAAGCACCAGAGGGAAGGACGAGAAACAATGGTTGGAAACTGATCAAAGAGAGAAGCAACCTGGAATTAAGGAGAAACTTCCTGACAGTGAGGACAATCAACCAGTGGAACAGCTTACCCCCAGAAATTGTGGGCGCTCCATCACTGGAGATTTTAAAGAAGAGACTAAACATTCATCTTTCTGAGACAGTATAGGTTCTCCTGCTTGAGCAGGGGGCTGGACTAGAAGACCTCCAAGGTCCCTTCCAGCTTCTATTCTATTCTATTCTATTCTATTCTATTCTATTCTATTCTATTTATATTAGAAGGATTGAAATCATGGCGTACAAACATACAGAAAAAGAAAGGGGCAGAGAGCAATTACTAACAAGTTTTCCACCAGTTAAACATGTTTAATTCTTGCAGTTACCTTAGTTACAAAATAGTCAAAATAAATGTGCAGGTGTCTTGACTTTCACTTTACAGTAATTTTGTAAAGTGGCAAGTCCATTTTTGAATAATGTCTACGTAGTAATTATTCTGTTTTAATAGAAGTTTAAATAAAAATTGAAAAGTTGGCATTGGTGAAAATGTCTAGAGCAGGGGTCTGCAACTTGAAGCTTTGCTGGCTGAGGAATTCTGGGAGCTGAAGTCCACAAGTCTTAAAGTTGTCAAGGTTGCAGACCCTTGCTCTAGAGCAGTGGTGGTGAACCTATGGCATGCGTGCCAGAGGCGGCACTTGGAGCCCTCTCTGTGGGCACACGTGCCATTGCCCCAGCCTCGACTCCTCCACGACCCCCTCCTCACCAGCAGCCCCCCTGGAGGAGAGTCGCCCCCGAGTGTGGCCCTCACGGAGCAGCACAGTCAAGGACATGGCAGCTAGGCAGCATAGACAAGACTCTGCCCT
>NW_015420266.1:0-1458 GCF_001527695.2 Protobothrops mucrosquamatus | reverse complement strand
GGGGGAGGGAGGGAGGGAGGGAGGAAAGAAGGAAGGAAGGATTAAAAAATGAGTATGCTTTTTTGAGCCTTTGTGCATATTCGTGTTGTGAGCCAGTTGTGCTATTTCCAGAATCATGAGGTACTGCGCTCAGTCACTCATGCCTGGGTCATCTTGTTTGGATTACTGCAACACGCTCTACCTGGGGCTACCCTTGAAGAGTATTTGGAAGGTACCATTGATAAAGAAAACAGCGACATAGACGGTTCTTGAGGCCCCTAAGATTGTCCATATAAAATTGCTGTTATGTGTGCTGCATTAGTTGCCAGTTTGCTTTTGGGACCAATTCCAGGTGTTGGGCGTTTTAAAGCCCTTCATGGCATGGGACCAGGTTATCGGTGGAACCATCTCACCCCAGTGGGATTGGCCCACCCCACTCACTCTGGCAGAAGAGGCTTGCTGCAGGCCTCATTGGACAAGGAATTTCAGTTAGCGGGGTCTAGGAATAGAGCCTTTTCTGCCAGGGCTCACAGCCTTTGGAACAGCTTGCCACTGGAAGTGGGATCTGCTCCACATTTTGGCCTCCTACAAAGACCTTAAAGCCTCATTCTATCAGTGGGCTTGGAGCTCCAATAAGTTGATAATTCTCAACTTAGGATCACAATTAAGCCCAAAATCTCTGTTGCTAAGTAAGATATTTATTGTATAAGGTGGATGGAATGCACTGTGGCAAGAAAGATCATAAAACGGGGCAAAATTCACTTAACAAGTGTTGAAAGAAAAATTTTCATCAGGGTCCAGTCCAAGCTGGGAACAAACAAAATGGAGACTGCTTTAGAAAGAAGGTTGCAAATAATTGAAGAGCAGAGCCAGACAGAAAAATGGCTCTGGGAAAGCTGACCACATGTTGCTGGGAGTGGTGGGTTTTTATACCTTCTGGGGCTTTTGAGGTTGTTTCCTGTTCCTATTTGAGGCTTTGTATTTCCTGTGTCGTGCACTTTGACCTGAGTCTCAGTATGTCCTTTTGATATTCTGATGGTGGGTTAATCCTATTATGTCCCCAAAGGTCATGTCTTTTAGAGTTTGGGTGGTGGTATGTAGATTTTAGGGGTCTTTGTCTTCCTAATCTCATCATCTTCTAGCTTCCTGGCTCCAATCTTTCTGAATGGATTATTACATCTGCATTTCTAAAAGCTGCTTTCTGCTGAGTTTTCTGGCTGGGCGGAGGGAGACGTTTCTGCCTTTTTAAAGATCTTCTCCATTATTCCTTTGGAGAAATGCATTCTGCCTTTTTAATATCCCCCCAAATATTTCTTTCTCTGGATTCTTCCCACACAAGTGGGAAATTTTGGGCTCAGTTGTGGTCTACCTACAGTATATATAGATTTTCTCCATGGTGTTTTATCCCTAGCCTATTCATTCACCTCTCCCCTTGGGGCAATCATCACCACTGTAACTAAGTCTTGTCCTCTTCTCTTT
>NW_015420265.1:0-1458 GCF_001527695.2 Protobothrops mucrosquamatus | reverse complement strand
GGAAGGACAAGCGTGCGCAGCAGCGGACACGTCGTGCCAGATAGTTCAGCTGAGTCACTGGGCCACACCCCACTGGCTATATAAGCAAGGGGTGTGGCATGTGAATTTTCGTGACGGACAATTTTTGCTGGATATTCTGTTGCAAGCACTCTGGCAAGTTATCTCTGTTTGCTGTGTCTTATCAGTAAAGGCTTGGCAGACAGCTACGCAGTTGCTGCCAAGAAATTCATTTATCTTTGTCTGTGCCGAGTAGTTTTTCAGGCCTCGGCTGACTGGTTGGGGGGTGTGGGTCGGACGGGGGACAGAACAATCAAAAAGTTTTAAAAAATACAGACAAATGTTTTGGACTTACTACTTCCATTGTCATGGTGATACAGCAGCAGAATTGGAGAGGCAGACCCTGACATCTTTATTTGTGATATTATGGTGGTAGTGAAGCAAGATCAGATCTAAATAATCTTTGTCCAAATACCAATATATCAGAAGCGATGGTCTTTTTGTCCTGATTAAATATGAACTGGTTAAGCTAAACACAGAAGCCAGGTTTTGGGAAGGGAGAATTATCAGTACTGCATCCAAAGGCTGTCCCCACACACTACAAAAAATCTGCATGTAAATAGGAATGCTAGCAACAAAATGTTAACTTTTTTTTAAGGCCTTTTCTCTTGAGAGGAATGGGAGGACATATACATTGCATTATGGATAGAACAGAATAACAGAGATGGAAGGGACCTTGGAGGTCTTGTAGTCCAACCTCCTGCTCCAGTAGGAAACACTATATAATTTCAGACAAATGGTTGCCCAATCTCTTCTTAAAAACCTCCAGTGTTGGAGCATCCACAACTTTGGAGGCAAGTCATACCATTGATTAATTATACTGTCAGGAAATTTGTCCTTTGTTCTAGGTTGCTTCTCTCCTTGGTTATTTTCCATTCTTTGCTTCCTATTCTGCCTTCAACTGGTTTGGAGAATAAGTTGACCCACTAATCTAGAAAGACTACTGGTAGACAGGGTGTTTTAATTGACAATTGGTTGTCTGGAATTGACCACAGCAAAATGATCTAATCCACATTCTTGGTGCCTTGGAAATAAATTCTTGAACTTTTCTAGGGAAATACAGACCACCAAGCAGTCTACTTGAACTTAGGTTTTGGCTTCAATCATGGATCATGATTGAATTTATTATTAAATGGCATTTATACTTATCAAATGGTCGTGGAAATGTTGGTCCAATAGCACAGCCAGATTGGAAGCATGGCTTTAATTTGTGTGGGATGTAGAATTCTTTAATTCTTTAGGTATGAACGTGGATGTATCTAGGTTAGCATACATTATATTGTTATGCATTAGCAATGTAGTTGTTCAGCATTCTCAAATAATTTTATTTATCATTGCCTTATTTTGTAAGTTGGAGGTTTCTTCCCTAATGAATTACCAAAATATCCATAGAACTTTTCT
>NW_015420264.1:0-1458 GCF_001527695.2 Protobothrops mucrosquamatus | reverse complement strand
AGAAGAAGAAGAAGAGGAGGAAGTGGAAGAGGACTGTGGGGTCCTTGGTAGTCTCTGAGCTTGGCTGTTTTCTTGCAGACGTTTCATGACCCAACTAGATAACATCATCAGTGCTAGAGGGGAGTGGAGTTTATGGAGAGAGGAGGAGGAGGAAGAGGAGGAAGAGGAAGAGGAGGAGGAGGAAGTGGAGGAAGTGGAAGAGGACTATGGGGTCCTTGGTGCTCTCTGAGGTTGATGGTTTTCTTGCAGACGTTTCATGATCCAACTAGGTAACATCATCAGAGCTAGAAGGGAGTGGGGTTTATGGAGAGAGGAGGAGGAGGAGGAGGAGGAGGAAGAGGAAGAGGAAGAAGTGGAAGAGGACTGTGGGGTCCTTGGTAGTCTCTGAGCTTGGCTGTTTTCTTGCAGACGTTTCATGACCCAACTAGATAACATCATCAGTGCTAGAGAGGAGTGGAGTTTATGGAGAGAGGGGGAGGAGGAAGAGGAAGAGGAGGAGGAGGAAGTGGAGGAAGTGGAAGAGGACTATGGGGTCCTTGATGGTCTCTGAGCTTGGCTGTTTTCTTGCAGACGTTTCATGACCCAACTAGGTAACATTATCAGTGATAGAAGGGAGTGGGGTTTATGGAGAGAGGAGGAGGAGGAGGAAGAGGAGGAGCAGGAGCAGGAGGAGGAGGAGGAAAACTGTCCTTGGTGGTCTCTGAGGTTGGTGCTTTTCTTGTAAACGTTTCATGACCCAACTAGGGAACATCTTCAGTGTGGTGGTCATCAGTATGGCACTGATGATGTTCCCTAGTTGGGTCATGAAATGCCAGCAAGAAAACAACCCAGCTCAGAGAGCACCAAGGACACCAAGTTGTCCTCGTTTTCTTCCTCCTCCTCCTCCTCCTCCTCTCCAAAAACCTCCCTCCCTTCTAGCACTGATGACGTTCCCTAGTTTGGTCATGAAACATCTGCGAGAAAACAATCCAGCTCAAAAGACCCCCCACAGTTGATCTCTGAGCTACAAATATTCTTTTCTATCGCTTAAGAAAGTAATTGCTAGAAGTCAAGCTGGGCACCGTCACCTGGACTGACTTCAGGACCTTAAATATCATAGATGCTCCTACCATCAACTGGTATAGGACTAGTAAGATGTCCCTCAAGCGGGACTACCTCACAATCCACCGATTTGGTACCCTGCGCGTGAAAATTCTACAGCTCAACTCTGACATCCCAAAATCTACATTGTTCCGGTGGTTAAAGGCCCTTTCCATGCGTAGGTCCTTTCAAGTGAAGTTAACCACCGCCTGGTTTCGTCGGTGAACATGCTCAAGCTTCTGTTGTGGCTCCGTCTTGTGAGCCCCTCTTATCGGAGGAAGAAGGCTCCGAACATGAAGGAGAGGAGATGGCCAGGCCTCCCTCTCCAGGATCCTCCTCTCTGGCAATGCCTCAGGTGTCTCCCGACGGAGAAGAGAT
>NW_015420263.1:0-1458 GCF_001527695.2 Protobothrops mucrosquamatus | reverse complement strand
ACCCACAGAGAAGGCCCTCCCCCTGGGGGTCGCCAGCCAACACTGCTTGGCCGACGGCACCCTGAGGAGGCCCGCTCTGTGGGAGCGTACTGGTCTGTGAGAGGAAATCTGTGGCAGAAGGCGGTCTCGGAGATATCCAGGTCCGATGCCATGGAGCGCTTTAAAGGTGGTAACTAACACCTTAAAGCGCACCCGGAAGACCACTGGTAACCAGTGCAGCTCGCGCAGCAGCGGTGTTACGTGGGAGCGACGAGTCCCTCCCAACACCGCCCGCGCGGCCGCATTCTGGACCAGTTGAAGCCTCCGGATGCTCCTCACAGGGAGCCCCATGTATAGAGCATTACAGTTGTCCAGGCGGGAGGTGACGAGAGCATGAGTGACTGTGCGCAGAGCGTCCCGGTCCAGAAAAGGACGCAACTGGTAAATCAGGCGAACCTGATAAAACGCCCCCCTGGTCACGGCCAACAAATGGTCTTCCAGTGTCAGCCTTGGATCCAGGAGGACACCCAAGTTGCGTGCCCTCTCTGAGGGGGCCAAAATTTCGCCCCCTATAGACAGCGATGGAATCAGCTGACTATGCCGAGGCGCCGGCAACCACAGCCACTCGGTCTTGGAAGGGTTGAGTCTGAGTCTGTTCCTCCCCATCCCCTTAGATTCAGTAAATGACTGAATCTTTTGTAGTTGGAGTAACTGCAACCAAATTCCTACCTGTATTTAGTAATTAGCCTCACACACTGCTGTGTAGAAATTCTGGCCCATCCATCCATGGCAAACTGCTTTAACTCAGTAACATATGAATATTTCCTAGAACAAACTGGTCATTTCAGATCCTATCACTGTTTCCCTGACATTCTCTGGACTTTGACATGGTCATTAAAAAACAGTTAAATCGTTATTTTTGGAGAATTCACTAATACACAGCAGTATTCCTTTTTCCTTCATGATAGCAACTTGTCCAAGTCCTGAGGCAGCTGAGGAATCCTCAAACCATTACTTTACTGCATTCATGCTTACGAACTGGTATGAAGTTCTTACTGTGGAGCACAGTATTTAGTTTTTGCCAAATGCAGTAATACTGATGTAGCTTTAAAAAAAATCACTTTTGACTCAGCTATGCATATAACATTCCCCCAAAAGTCTGCATTATCATTTTTGGCAAACTTGAGATGAGCATCATTGTTATGAGCAACACTTTCTTTCTTGTTATGCTCCTCTGATATGGAATCATAAACTTTAACTTTAGACAAGATGAGAAAGGTCTGCAGATTATTTAGATGTTGAGAGGGAAGGGTAGAGGTGTCATGATATGTAGGAAAGATCTTGGGAGAGGGACAAAAAGATGCTGCCTAGGAAACAGATAAGAGATACCATGGTCAGCAGCTGAACAGTAGGTGAGGTAAGAAGCTCAGAAAGGACCATTCCTAGTTTCTTGAACTGTAAAGGAGATGGCAGCTTGTC
>NW_015420262.1:0-1458 GCF_001527695.2 Protobothrops mucrosquamatus | reverse complement strand
CCTCCTCCTCCTCCTCCTCCTCCTCCTCCTCCTCCTCCTCTCCACAAACTCCACTACATCCTTGGATCATGAAACATCTGTACGAAAACAACCAAGCTCAAAATTCACCAAGGGCCCCCCGGGACACTGCGACTGTCATATATATGAACCAGTTGCCAGTCCTCTGAATTTTGATCACGTGACCCCGGGGGGATGCTGTGAAAAACGGTCCTAAGTCACTTTTTTTCGGTCCCGTTGTAACTTCGAACGCTCCCTAAAATGAACTCTTGTAAGCCGAGGACCGCCTGTCGGATGGGGCTCCCTGGTTGGTGAGGAGGGAGAGGCGTTGATCCAAAGGGCCCTTTTAGAACATAGAAGGTAGAGTCAACAGTGCTGGGAGGGACCTCAAGAGGTCCTCTAGTCCAACCCCTTCCTCTAAAGCAGGAGAGCTTAATACTGGTCAAAAGGGTTGTCCTGGCTGTTTTGGGAAAGCTCAAGAGATTTTAACATGTCCTCCCCTGTCTCTCCCTCTTTCCTCAATCCTTTCCGCTTTCTCCGGACAGGAGCTTCTCCGAGCTCTATCAGAAATCGCTGCAGGAGAAACGGAGGAGTGAGCCCCCGCTGGGAGAGACGGAGCTCAGCCGGCCAGCAAGCGAGGGGGTCTTCAGAGCGGCCCCCTTTCAACTCCTGCATTCCTTGTCCCTGCAGGACGGGGCGCCTCACCACTTAGCCGAAGAGAGGACCGAGTTCCTGCAGAGCCACAGCGACCAAACCCCAGAGGCTCCCCACCCGTAAGGAACCCCGAAACCTTAGCCGCAAATTCTGTTCTATTCTATTCTATTCTATTCTATTCTATTCTATTCTATTCTATTCTATTCTATTCTATTCTATTCTGTATTTCTGTTCTATTCTATTCTATATTTCTATTCTATTCTACTCTATTCTATTCTGTATTTCTATTCTATTCTATTCTATTCTATTCTGTATTTCTGTTCTATTCTATTATATATTTCTATTCTATTCTATTATATATTTCTATTCTATTCTATTCTGTATTTCTGTTCTATTCTATATTTCTGTTCTATTCTGTATTTCTATTCTATTCTATTTTATATTTCTGTTCTATTTCTATTCTATTCTGTTCTGTATTTCTATTCTGTTCTATTCTGTTCTGTATTCTATTCTATATTCTATTCTATTCTATTATTCTGTTCTATTCTATTATTCTATTCTATTCTGTATTTCTGTTCTATTCTGTTCTGTATTTCTGTTCTGTTCTATTCTATTCTATATTTCTATTCTATTCTGTTCTGTATTTCTATTCTGTTCTATTCTATTTTATTCTATATTCTATTCTATACTATATTCTATTCTAATTGTATTTCTAACCTATTCTAATTGTATTTCTATTCTATTCTATTCTTATTGTATTTCTATTCTATTCTTATTGTAATTCTATTCTATTCTATTTTACTCTAT
>NW_015420261.1:0-1458 GCF_001527695.2 Protobothrops mucrosquamatus | reverse complement strand
GATATGCTATCCCTCATGAATTCTCCAATTATGCCATCATTACGATCTTTGGTGTCTTGTATATGAATTCCGTCATTCTCCATGGGTTCTTTAACACAACATGGAATGAAAGAATCCAAAATGATGCACCTGTGGTAAAGTGTTCTAAGAGACTTTTTCTTTCTTCATTTTAGTATTCTTTTACATTCACACAATCCACACAGAAATATGCTTGCATTGAATTTTGCTCGTATTAGATTTATAGATTAAGGCATGAGTTGGTTACTGAGTTGATTAATATACATAGCTCTTGGTATTAAAGTCTTCCAGAAATCATCCACAATATAATCAAATTTGGACTTGGGGACATATTATGTAACTAAGTCAAGGAAAAGCTTACCCACAGGTTTGACACACACCCCCAATCCGAATAGTTTTCATTTTGCCTGTTTTTTTTTTAAAAAAGAATGTTCTATGGATCATTACCTTGTGTGAATGTGAGCTATTTGATCTGCTTGCTATTTAATATGTTATGGAAACTGCAGAAATGTGGTTAGACTAATAGCCAGAGTAACTGTGTTGTCTGTACTGTGTAACATGGTGGTAAACTAAGTTAGCAAGATATACTTTTATTTTAAAGTAATAATGGTTGTATATACAGATTTAACTGTCCATCAGCATTTTCCAACCATGATTTTCCATGGAGTTATTTAACAACCTGGTCTCTGAATCCCAGAGTAGATTCTCTTTCAATCTATATAAATAAAAATGTAAATGTTCGTTTGTTCAAAATCTTAAATCTCCAAAAGTTCTTCACAGATTGCTTTGAAAATTTGACACAACGTTGCATTCGAATACGCGCGTGTTTCTATATACCTATATTATATAGATGTCACACCTGTGACAGGTAAAACATGCTTTTTTGAAAAACACCGCCATCTGTTGGATGTAAAAGCAACACACGCTTTTATCAGACTGAGCCACAGCAACATGTGGCTAGGTACAGCTAGTTTCTAATAGAATTCATCTCAATTTCAGATCTGTGGTAATAAGAAAAAGACTCCAAAGGGACCTAGGCCATCTTATGTCCCAATGCATATCCTCATATAGACACCATACTATGGCAATTGTGGAATTCAAGAAAAAATATTCTTCTGGAGATTCACAAGAGATATTCAAACTGAAATGGGATGATGTCAAAAAATGAGTTGCAAGCACTGATATGCTGAATAGCTTGAAAACCTGATTGGGTTTACTCCTCCCTCCCTGTGATCATCTAATCAAGACATGGCTTTTTCAGCAAGCGGGTCTGGCCTAGGGAGAATTTTAAATAGGGACAATTTTAATCATTATTTTAACATGACACAGCGGTAAATATTTGTTTTTAATTGGTTTTTATTGGGGATAATGCTTTGGTACTGTTTTAATATGCTGTGAGCCGCCCTGAGTCCTGTGGGGAGAAGGGCGGCATATAAGTCT
>NW_015420260.1:0-1458 GCF_001527695.2 Protobothrops mucrosquamatus | reverse complement strand
TTATTTGGCGTCAATCACTGCAGACATTAGATAAGAATTCAAAAGTTAAAACAGGTTGCTTTGGGTTTGATGAAAAGGAAAGATAGATATAGTAACTTTGTAATATGTTTTTATTACTGTATTATTTGACGATCATCATGCATATAATGATAAAGAATAGTAAGAATAGAATTATATATTAATAATAGTTAATGTGCCTCAGTATTCTAATCAATCTTATGTTTCATTACCATATTATACTCATATAATTATAAATTCTAAATTAACAAAATTAACATTTGAGAAAATGTTTGATTTATTAAACAGTTGAGAATTACAAATGGACACATTATTAAATTATGATTTAACTGAATTTGACAGCTATTTACAAAATTTATAATCCTAACTATGTGCAGGGGTAGAGAAACTTTGGCTCTCAAGATCAAGTTATTGGACCTCTGGCAACATGGTCTTATAATAAAAAATGCAGAAAAATATTTGGCAACATCTAACAGATTGCAGATCTATTTCCTTCGTGACAGCACCAACACTTAAAAAAGGTTTTCTTCTAATATTCATATGCACATACTCACAAACTAGTATTTCATGTGAATATGAATGACAATTTGTGGTGAGGTAATTTTAAAGGCTCGTTTAGAAGAAAGAAAGTAATAATCTTTTTTCATCATCTTATTTGATTTATGAGTATATATTGTATAAAAATAAAAATGAAAGTCAGCTACAGATGAAGGCATGTCAAACAACAAGCATTGTAATGATCACTTTCATTCTATTACTGTCCTAAATAATTGACATTAATATTGTATCTGCAGAATTACTATAAAATTAATATACCAGTGAAAATATCAGATAACTGTTGAATTAATATTTCAAGAAATATTCAAAGACCATATGTTCAGAATCTGCAATGATTTGTTCTGCCATTAGTGAGACTTTGTTCAACAATAAAAGTGCCATTTCAAGCTTTTAATTCATTGTCCACAGACTGATGTACAATAATAAAAGCTATAATATAATAAATGGAATTGCAAGCACTACAAATATATTATAATGCATTTCTCCTATCTGTTCCTATGTATATATAATCAAAGAATTTCTGTAATATAGAAACGATGTTAGTAGGCGAGTGACCATACAATATTGGAATTCAAGATGATGCAAGGACAAGCAATAGAACAATAGAACTACAAATTAAAGTCCTGGGCTGATTTCAATACACTTAGAACTTGGGATGGATTCCATGAATAAGAATCCTCAAAGGGAAAAACAACCCAAGAAGTTTGGGAAACTTTGAAAAGTGAGATTATAAAAGCCCAGTCTAGGACAATACCAATGAAGAAGAAACAAAAGAGATCCCAAAAGAACCCAGCATGGCTGCACAACGAACTCTTTGATAAACTGAAAGTTAAAAGAACAAGTATAAAATGTGAAAAGAAAGGCACATAACTAAGGTAGAAT
>NW_015420259.1:0-1458 GCF_001527695.2 Protobothrops mucrosquamatus | reverse complement strand
ATAATTATAGCCCAAGGAAATCAAGAAAGGTTTCTTGAAATCTTCGGGAAAATTATATCTTAATGAGGCCTTTCTTACCGCTAAAACACACTGTTTGTGGCACCTGAAAGGCTGAGTCATTCCCTCAGGGATAAGCTAATGGAATCTTAATGCCTGCTTTAAATGGTTGTTTATCATTATATACCACCGAGGGTTCCTTTAATAGCTGAGGTGGCTAATAAACTGACTAAATAAATACACTTCCGCCTTGCAAACCAGGATGTGGTACTGTAAGTGCTGGACGGGGCCAGCTGGGAGAACATATATTAGGACAGACAACATGGCCTCCATATCTCCTCGGTGTAAAGTCCCTGTGAGGGAAAATCTCCACAGGTGGTCTTTGATTTACCATCCAACCCAAAAAAGGGGATTTGCAACCCCGATTCAAAGTTTCACACCGTCGGGGCCCCTCCTTGTCAAGTGCCAAACTTCAGGCACTCAGGAAAAGGGCCCGGTGGCTACATTTTGCAATGTTTTTGCCGAAAACCAGCCCTTCCGTTTTTTGGCAAATCTTTGCCCATAGCAAACCGTTGGCTCACTTAACAACTGTGATATTCGCTTAGCGACCACAGCAATTCATTTTGCAGCTGCTGATTTGTTAATATTTCAGCCTTTGCTTCCGTAACACCAATCCGCAATATTTTAAAAAGGGCGAGTATAGTCTGGAAAATGACAGAGGCATATCATTTGCGGGAGTGTATAAAAAGGGTATTTATGTGTAAATCAGTGTGTAAGACTAAATCAAAGACATTTAGAAACTGAGTATGCTAATGTTTTATTAGCTGAGGGGCTAATTGTTTTTTCATTTTCTGGGAAAGCTTGCCTCACAATTCACTTGAAAATATATTCTGCATTTTCTTTTGTGCTGCCGCAATTGAGCACGGAATCTGACTAGGTGTTCCAGGTTCAGATGGCAAATTCTGTTGTAAAACAATTCAGGCTTTGTTTGTTGTGCTGCCTCAGACTTCAAGGCAGATATCCTATTACCATGTATTTTTCATTTTCCTCCTCTTATAAAAACAGGTGTTGCCTACTGCAAATCACAAAGAAGATTATATCTTTATTCACTTTCTGCAATTACATGGTGTGCAGGAGCGGGATTCTCACAGTGTACTTCTCCATTTGAACTTTTGCTCCTTGGCTGTGATTTCTGCCAGAAGAAGAAGAAGAAGAAGAAAGAAGAAGAAAGAAGGAAGAAGGGAGAAGGGAGAAGGGAGAAGGGAGAAGGAAGAAGAAGAAGAAGAAGAAGAAGAAGAAGAAGAAGAAGAAGAAGAAGAAGAAGAAGAAGAAGAAGAAGAAGAAGAAGAAGAAGAAGAAGAAGAAGAAGAAGAAGAAGAAGAAGAAGAAGAAGAAGAAGAAGAAGAAGAAGAAGAAGAAGAAGAAGAAGAAGAAGAAGAAGAAGAAGAAGAAGAAGAAGAA
>NW_015420258.1:0-1458 GCF_001527695.2 Protobothrops mucrosquamatus | reverse complement strand
TTGGATTAACTAACTCTTCGTGTGGTTTTCACTTTGCTTCTTTCAGTGCATTTCCTTTGAGTGTTCTAAGATGTTTTTTGGTTTGGTTAACCAAACTTCTGCTGAAAACAGAGTTATACAAATTTTGCAAACAACTCATAAAAAAGTTAAAGCAACAGAATAAGCATAAGAACAAAATTAAATCTTGTTTATGGAAAATGTAAGTTTTGTGTTTGCTAATAAAATTCTAAGGTCAACCATTTGAAAGATGTGGCTAACCGCAGAACAAAATTGTTTATTGAGTGAAACGGTCATCTACTGTTGAAAACACCACAGTGTCTGAAGAAAGTTTGTGTGAAAGGGTGTTAATGGCTTCTTCCAGGTTTGAAATATAGCTCAGTTTAGCTGGCAGTTTACATTGAAGCAAAACTGATTTTGCCAAGTTGAATATATTTGAATATTGAACATATTTAAAATGCATTTGTTTTAAAACACAATAAAAAGGCGTGATGGCTCAGCTGTTAAAGACACTTGTCAACTGGAAAGCTGACAGCCTGGGTTCAAAACCTGAGCACCATGCAATAGGATAGGGTGAACTTTGCTTACTTGCCCCAGTTCCTACAAACCTAGCAAACCTAGCAGTTCTAAAGCATGCAAATGTGAGTAGATAAATAGGTACCACTTAGGTGGTAAGGTAACATGTGCCTTGGGGTATAGTCATTCTGGCCACATGACCATGGAAATGTTTTGAGACAACGCTGGCTCAGCTAAGAAATGGAGATGAGCACTAGAATCAAATACGACTGGACAGGGGAAACCTTTACCTTTTATTTTTGTAATCTTAATAGCTATACTTTTTAATGTTATTCATTGGTGAAATTGAATAAGAACATTATTTTAAGGGCATGCTTTAAATGCATATAGGTGACTTTTTAGACAAAGGTGTAAGACTAATTTTCTTCATACAATTGAAATAGGCCAAATCATTTATACCTTTTATCAAAAGCAGCCATTCCTTAAATTGGATCTGGTGATGAATAGTGGATATATCTTAAATATTTACAACAGGTTTTTTCTAATAGGAATAATGTTGCTTTTCAGCAAACTTTATTTACCCCTCCTAATTTTTCTGTTTGTTTCTTGTACAAGCATAGCCTGCAGAAAAAACACAATGCATTAGAACATTCTGAGTATGTCATATTAGCATTATAATCTGTTGACAAACTAGAATTTTGTAACAGATCTGTTCCTGTTCATCTGGTATATCTTGATAATAGAATGGCTCTGCTTGTCTTCTGTTTTTCATATCGTTGCTTAGGGCTTGGTTTTCTCTCCTATTTAATATCTACATGAAGCCACTGGGTGAGGTGATCCAATGATTTGGATGAGATACCAGCTATACATCTCCACCCCAGATCTGCTGAGTCATGTCATGGATATCCTGTCCCAGTATCTGGAGGCTCTAGGGCCCTGAATGTG
>NW_015420257.1:0-1458 GCF_001527695.2 Protobothrops mucrosquamatus | reverse complement strand
TGGGATTAAAGACGAATGATAAGATAGAAATGTATGTTATTTTAGAATAGATAATGTATATAAAATTTAATGTATATGTAGAGATAATGAATTGATTGTTAAATATGATATAATCTGATAAGAATGTATATACTGGAATGTCACGTCAAATCCAATGTTTGTTTGTTTTTTTTTTAATTGTTTTATAAATAAAAAGTTTAAAAAATAAAATAAAAAAAAATGACAATAAAGGTTATCTTATCTTATCTTATCTTATCTTATGTTTTCAATTTGTCTCTTGAATGTAATCCTATCAAGATCAAGATGATGCCTGAACAAGGAGTTTGTTTGTTATATATATATATATTTCCTTCTTTGCTTATATGGGCTTATATATGGACAATATGAAATACAAAATACAGTAGAATTTAGTAACCTGAAGGAAAAAACTCTTTTTTTACATATTCTTCAGATTGTATTTGGCCAGAACAGTATAGATGAGTTTAATTTATTGTCAAAAGATGATGGAAAAAAACCTAGCTGGTGCAAAGAACCAGGATCATTTGTTGAGTTTAAGTACAGAAGATTTATTATCACAGCCTAATACACAAGAATCTAGTCAGCCATATAGGTCAGCACTAAATTGGCGTAGATAAGGATCAGCAAAATTCAAAGGGGGCTGGACCTGGGTCTCTTGTGGGAATGCAAAGACTCTAAAATTGATGATGTATTTAACTCCATCTTCCAGCTCTGTCTGCTCTTCTTCCTCAGTTACCACTTTTTTATTCTCTTCTGTACTCTTGAATAGAATAGAATAGAATAGAATAGAATAGAATAGAATAGAATAGAATAGAATAGAATAGAATTACAGAATGGAAATTAGAATAGAATAGAATAGAATGGAAATTAGATTAAATTAGAATAGAATAGAATAGAATAGAATAGAATAGAATAGAATAGAATTCTTTAGTGGCCAAGTGTGATTGGACACACAAGGAATTTGTCTCTGGTGCATAGCTCTCAGTGTACTGTACATACAAGCAATAAGTGATAAATCATGACCATAGTCATAAAAATACATCATAAATCATAAGATACAGTGCTTAGTGATAGCCATAGGATACTAAAATAAGCAACATAAATCATACTAGGCTATTAAATAAAACAATATAAATTGTAAGATACAAGCAACAAAGTTATAGTCATAAGTAGATTAGGAGATAGGTAATAGGAAAGATAAGAATAATAATAATACAGCCTTACTAGATCGTTTGACAGTATTGTGGGAATTAGTTGTTTAGCAGAGTGATGGCATGGGGGGAAAAACTGTCCTTGTGTCTAGTTGTTTTGGTGTGCAATGCCCTATAGCAGGGGTCCTCAACACCCGGTCCGTGGACCGGTACCAGGCCGCGGTATGCCAGCAACTGGGCCACACAAACAAACAAAGCCCATCAGTGGGATGCAGTCAGCACACAAAAC
>NW_015420256.1:0-1458 GCF_001527695.2 Protobothrops mucrosquamatus | reverse complement strand
GCCGAGGCGTAGCTGGCAAGCGGCAGAGACGGAGCAGGCCGACCACCAGCTGGCCCAGCCCAAGGGAGGTAAGGCACCCGCTGGAAAAGGGGGAAAAAATGGCGGACAAAAAAAATGGCGGACAGCCTTGCTTGGCGACCCCCATGAAATGGTCGATCGACCCCAAATGGGGTCCCGACCCACAGGTTGAGAACCACTGTGTTAGAGTAATCCATTCTGGAGATGACCAGGACATGAGTATCTGCGAGTAATTAATGAAAAGCTATTGGCATTTGGAGGGGATATGGACTTGTTTTGATTAGAAATCTTGGAATTTTAATCATATTTTCTTATAAATTTTAGTGCACAGTGTGGGAAATAATTGAATATAAAATGAAATGAAGGAAGCATGATACAGTTCTTATGCACAAAACTTTTGTTTAAATGTGGAATATAAGAAATGAAGGAAGCATGATACAGTTCTTAGGCACAAAACTTTTGTTTAAATGTGGAATATAAGAAATGAAGGAAGCATGATACAGTTCTTAGGCACAAAACTTTTGTTTAAATGTGGAATATAAGAAATGAAGGAAGCATGATACAGTTCTTATGCACAAAACTTTTGTTTAAATGTGGAATATAGAAACCAAAACTTCTCTGACTCATTTGTCCTTACGTTGAATCTGTGTGTTTTACTGGCAAGGAATGAATAAAAATGAAATAAATTCTACAGCACCACTTCTGATATGATGTTGAATTGTGTGATTAGGGAAAACAGCTCTACTTTCTTTTGGAAACATCAATCTTACAAATAGTGGATAAAATCAAATTTTACTTTAAAACAAAAGGATAAAAATCTTTTTATACTTTAAATACTCATATGCAAGACATTCGGTGTGAAGGAAATGCAATCGTGGCATTGCAAATGAACCCCCAGCACAAAAATATACAGGAAATGACAACTTTCTGATGGAACACAGAATAATGCTAGTTTATAGGCAGTTTTGTAAAAAAAAAAAAGCTAAAGGGGTTCTAAATTGTATACAAAACCACATAGTTGAATTTGTATAGACAATACATACCAAAGCAAAAAAACAACAACAACCCTCATTTGTTAGCACACATAGAAATTAAACTTAGTATAGCTCTTACTTAACTTTTTCCTGTACTTCCATAGGATAGATGACTCTTGCAACAAATATTACTTATTTATTAGTTTATTCTCTAAAAAATACTTCTTCCTGAAAATTCCACTTTAAATGTGAGGTTGGAAGGCAATCTTAGCTTTTCCTCTTCTCCCCTCTCAACTGGGTGTGTATCACATTTCTTCTTTTCGTCTTAGTGAGTTTTCTATCTGGGATCTACTCTCAAAGGCTTCCTAGGCAAAGGAACCTTTTAAACAAGAGTCCTAGATATGTATTAGTGCTCAAACTGACATGCAATTATTGGCTAAAAACAGATCCTTGGATCGGTTGGCTA
>NW_015420255.1:0-1458 GCF_001527695.2 Protobothrops mucrosquamatus | reverse complement strand
TTGCAGGGACAGCAAGGTAATGCGAGGTTAAGGGAATAAACCAGGTTTAGCTACGTTTCTTCCCCTTCCTGCCCACTCCGCATCTCATGCCTTTAATTGCTCAGATTCTTACCCTCTTTCTACGCTCTGCGTAGCATTGCTTTACCGTAAAAGGAAAAGGCACCATGGGTATTCATGTATACATGGTGTGTGTGTGTGTGTGTGTGTGTGTGTGTGTGTGTGTGTGTGTGTGTTTAAATGCAGGCATAAGCGATTTAACAAGATAAGGTAACATTTACTTTATACACAGACGTAAAAAGAAAAAAGAAGAGTAGGAAAGAATGGTCTGGAAATTTATCTAACGGATACTAAACAAAATATCCCGTCTGCTTGAAAATCCTGTTTGTTGTCTTTCGTTGGGAGTGCTGGGAAGGGAGAAGGGATCTCACATATTGGAATCTGTTGCCACAAGCGAGGCATAGATTGATCCTTCCAAAGTTGTATCATAATTCTTTTGCCAATTCCTTGTCTGGGGGGAGTGGGGAAATGCTATTCTTGATGTCTTAATAGATCCCAAATGCTGGGGAGGTCGCCAAACAAAGCCCATGTATCTTTAACCGGGAATGATCGATCCAAACACATGTTAACCATCCCACAGATCAGTGTTTCTCAACCTCAGCCGCTTTAAAAATGTGTGGGCTTCAATTCCCAGAATCCCCCCAACCAGCATGTCAAACGGAGCAAAGTTCTTCATTGACGAAGAGAACGGAGTTATGGGAAGATGGCTTAAAAAACGAGTCAACCTTGGCCTTCAAATAATCTAAATCGCATTTATCTTGTCCCAGTTACTCGTAGAAATACAGGAAGCATCTGCTGTGCATTAGCTTTCATTGGTGTCCAAGTCAGAGGTAAGCTCAAATTTTCACCAGCTGAAAAAGGAATTCCTAGGAATCTTTACGCTACGATAAGCAAAGGAGTCAAGAACACAACCTAAAACCCCAGTTCTTCTACAAGTCAAAATTATTATTGAGGTAGAAAGGCATCAAGGTTGACCTGACTTCCAATTCATAGAGTAGTTAAGAGTTCCAATTCACATATTACAATGTGTGTCTGTGTGTGTCTGTACTGCATGGTGGCGCAGTGGTTAAAATGCAGTACTGCAGGCTACTTCTGTTGACTGCCGGCTGCCAGTAGTTTGGCAGTTCGATTCTCACCGTCTCAAGGTGGACTCAGCCTTCCATCCTTCTCAGCTCAGTAAAATGAAGACCCAGATTGTTGGGGGGCAAGATGCTGACTCTGTAAATTGCTTAGAGAGGGCCGTAAAGCACTACGGAGCGGTATATAAGTCAAAGTGCTAGTGCTACTGCTCTACCTTTCCCCTTCCCCTCCCTCCCTCCCTCCCTCCCTCCCTCCCTCCTTCCTTCCTTCCTTCCTTCCTTCCTTCCTTCCTTCCTTCCTTCCTTCCTTTCTTCCTTCCAT
>NW_015420254.1:0-1458 GCF_001527695.2 Protobothrops mucrosquamatus | reverse complement strand
TTTATGATTCGTGGACTTCAACTCCCAGAATTCCTAAGCCAGCCACCCTAAGGGGAAAGGGAGCGGTTTCCAAGCTGAGCCATGCTGGCTCAGGAATTCTGGGAGTTGAAGTCCACAAGTCCACAAGAGCCAAGGTACCCCTGACCTAGGACGAAGATTAAGAGCAGGGGTCTTCAAACTTGCCCCTTTTATGACTTGTGGACTTCAACTCCCAGAATTCCTGAGCCAGCATGGCTCAGCTTGGAAACCTCTCCCTTTCCCCTCAGCGTGGCTGGCTCAGGAATTCTGGGAGTTGAAGTCCACGAGTCATAAAAGAGCCAAGGTTGCCTACCTCTGGGCTAGGCTCTTACGGGAACCCTATTTCATATTTATTTATTATTATTTATTAAATTTGTTTGCTGCCCATCTCGCTACAAGGCGCCTCTGGGCGGCCTACAATGTCAAAACCCTGTTAGGTAATCGCAAAGATGCTTTTTAAAAGTCAACTGGGCATTGGTTTTTCTTTGAAAACATTTCGCTTTTCATCCAAGAAGCTTCTTCAGTTCTGACTGAATGGTGGAGGCTGGGAGGATTTATATTCCTTGCAGTCATCTGGTTGTTAGCTGAGTGAAAGTTGTTAGAGTGAGTTCTTCCTTCCTTCCTTCCTTCCTTCCTTCCTTCCTTCCTTCCTTCCTTCCTCCCTCTCTCCCTCCCTCCATTTTTATACATTTTTCCATACTAGAGTTAAGAGTTAACTCTAACAACCGATCTTCAGAGTGCTAACGATCAGATGACAGCAAAGAATATAAGATAATCCTCGACTTACAACAATTGAGCCCAAATTTTCTGCTGCTAAGCGAGACAGTTGCTAAGTGAGTTTCGTCCCTTTTTATAACCTTTCTTGCCACAGTTAAGTGATTCGTTGCAGTTGTTGTTAGTAACCTGGCTGTTAAGTAAATCTGGTTTCCCCATGGATTTTGCTTGTCAGAAGGTCGCAAAAGCGGATCACGTGACCCCGGGACTGAGGAATTCTGGGAGTTGAAGTCCACCAGTCATAAAAGGGCCACGTTTGAATACCCCTGCTTTAATCACTACACCAAACTGGTTCTCAATAATGACATATTGAAATGTTTGCCAAAGGGAAGCATACTGTACATTCTTGGATGAATAGAAAATTATACCCTTTCGAAAAGCGTCACATTGCACAAGTCCCAAAGCCAATCCTTAAAATCTAGGGTGATAGTCCTCGACTTACGACCCCAATTGAGCCCAAAATTTCCGTTAAGTGAGACATTTGTTATGTGAGTTTCACCCCTTTTTACAACCTTCCCTGCCACAGTGGTTAAGCAAATCACTCCCACTGGTAAGCTAGTAACATGGTTTCTGTCGCTAAGCGAGACAGTTAAGAGGATTTTGACCCACTTTATGACCATTTTTTGCCATGGTTGTTAAGTGAATCGCTGCAATTGTTAAGTTTGA
>NW_015420253.1:0-1458 GCF_001527695.2 Protobothrops mucrosquamatus | reverse complement strand
AACGCGGCGGAACCGCGTTCCGGCACCTTTTTCCGGGCCGGCCGCACCGGAAATAGCCCCTCCCACACCGGAAATAGCCCCTCCCAAATTTTACTTGCATTCCTGTTCTCTAAAGGGGCGGTCCTAGGGTTTGATGAGGGCGTGGCCAGGTTTGAGTTCCGCCACCTTTTCTCCGAGAAAAAAAGCCCTGATTATATGTATATATTAATTTAAAAATCTTATTTACTTGTGACTTTGTTAATCATTCTTGATTTGTTTTATATCTTTATCTTATGTTAATTTTATTC
Source organism: Protobothrops mucrosquamatus (assembly GCF_001527695.2). Taxonomy (NCBI): domain Eukaryota; kingdom Metazoa; phylum Chordata; class Lepidosauria; order Squamata; family Viperidae; genus Protobothrops; species Protobothrops mucrosquamatus. The sequence continues at coordinate 1,171 of NW_015420253.1, read as the reverse complement.
ATTTTACAGTTGAATGCAGAATTTATGAAGTATCAAACATATTCTTCGGAAAATTAAGCATGGGTCATTGAGTAAATATTGGTACTTTGCTTGAAAGTTCCCATTAGCAGAAAGAGTTACTTGTGGATATTCCTTTGTTTTCCTTGGTTGGCTGAAGTACATGGAAGTGTGGGTTGGTGAATCACAGTGGATTTGTAAATCAAAACATTAAAATATTTCTTTCCAGAAATAGATATAGTTAAGTAATAGAATGTCCCTCAGATATTTTGATAAATGTTGATAATTTCATGATTATCAATAATTATGGCCAAAAAGAGGGTGAAGCTGGGGGAATTTCAATTTTAGCTAGTAATTAAAATTCCATATAGCCAATTCTCACTATGTACTGCACATATAATATGCAAAATAAAGGAGGTGATACACAACATATATACACACGCACAACACTTTTAGTTAAATCATAAATTCTTAGTAATAGCTTAGCATATATAGGCAAATATAATAATAATAATAATAATAATAATAATAATAATAATAATAATGATGATGATGATGATGATGATGATGATGATGATGATGATGATGATGATGATGATGATGATAAAGTTGGAAGGGATCTTGGAGGTCATCTAGTCCAACCCCCTGCTCAGGCAGGAAACCCTATACCATTTCGGACAAATGGCTGTCCAGTTTTTTCTTAAAAACTTCCAGTGTTGGCGCATTCACCGCTTCTGGAGGCAGGTTGTTCCACTGGTTAATTATTCTAACTGTCAGGAAGTTCCTCTTTAGTTCTAGGATGCTTCTCTCTTTGGTTAGCTTTCACCCGTTGCTCCTTGTCCTGCCTTCAGGCGCTTTGGAAAATAGCTTGACTCCCTCTTCTTTGTGGCAGCCCCTGAGATATTGGAATACTGCTATCATGTCCCCCCTCATCCTTCTCTTTGTTAAACTAGACATACCCAATTCCAGCAACCCTTCCTTATATGCTTTAGCCTCCAGTCCCCTAATCATCTTTGTTGCTCTTCTCTGTACTCTTTCTAGAGTCTCAACATCTTTTTTACATCGTGGTGACCAAAACTGGATGCAGTATTCCAAGTGTGGCCTTACCAAGGCATTGTAAAGTGGTATTAATACTTCATGTGATCTTGATTCTATCCCTCTGTTAATGCAGCCT